>NW_015386659.1:742287-774453 GCF_001527695.2 Protobothrops mucrosquamatus | reverse complement strand
GTAGACCCTGTTCCAGATGGTCAATCAGGCGATTTAGCAACACTCGTGCAAAGATCTTGCCTGCGACGGAGAGAAGTGATATTCCTCTATAATTATCGCAGACTTGTCGATTTCCTTTCCTCTTGTAGAGGTGCACGATGGACGCGTCTTTCAGTTCCTGAGGGATGGAACCTTGTTTCCAGAAAGACCGGAACAGCTGAGTGAGTTTTTCAACAAGCACAGCACCACCAGCCTGATAGACTTCCGCTGGGATTGTGTCAGATCCTGGCGCCTTACCACTGGAACACTGACTGATGGCCTGTGAGGTTTCAGCCTCTGATGGTGGGACATCCAGGCTATAGTTGATATCCACCTGGGGTATTCTGTCGATCGCCTCATTATTGATGGTGGATGGGCAATTCAGCACAAAGTGGAAATGCTCAGCCCAACGCTGTAAAATCAGAGTCCTCTCAGTGATGAGAGTTGCACCACTCAAATCCAGTAAAGGGGAGCTTCCTGAGGGCTGAGGTCCGTACAGGGATCTAAGGGCTTCATAGAAGCCCTTAAAAACTAATTATGCAGAAAATAACAGGAGAAGTGGAACAACTAAACACTAAGACAGAGGACTCAATTGACCAACAGATCCAACCAACGGAAAAATCAAAAAAGGGAGGAACAACATTGAAAATGGAAATGACTTTTTACAAAAATCAGAAGAAATTTGAGGAAAAAGAACAGATTGAATGGAAGGTAAACCTATAAGGACAATTGTGGGAAACTGGAATAATAGGAAGGCTATCTAATGAATACAAATGGGCTAGTTCTTCTAAAAAAACTGCAATCAAATGGTCTTTCTTATTCCAAATAATATATATAATAATAGAGGGAGAACTATTTGATGGTTCAAAAGCACTGACATAGAAGGTTAGTAGGCAAAGGAAGAAAGCCAGATTAAGGCTGAAGAAAATAAGGGTTTTGATTTATTAGAGAGGATTTCATATTACTAACTAGAGGGTTGAATATGATGGAAAATAGATAATTTTTAGAAAATAAAGTAACATTATAATTGAATAGGTAAGATGGGTAACAAGACTAATAGACTTTGGTATGAAAAGGGAAAAAGGGAGAAATTGAGATAAGGAAAATTTTGGTCACCTAATATAAAATATTTGGAAATCAGTTGAAAATAAGAATTCTGTTTGTCCAATATGAGCTAACAGATATTACCAGGAAAAGAGAGGGAGTATTTGAGCTTTTAAAAATTAGACCTAAACAAAAACATGGAAGGGATACCCGTTATCTGAAGCCACCTGGGTGAAATCCAGTGAAGTAAAGGCTAATAGATTGGTCAAAAGGTTTCATGTGAAATACCCCAACAAACCAAAAGATAACCCTTAACATATGCTTTGGTTTGCTTTACGGGATCTGTCCTTTTTGTAAGTGGGGCCGGATGTCAACGCTGCAAATACTGTATATTTTTGCTTTGACAATATGCAGAACTGTCTGGTATTTATATAGTTAAATCAGGCAACAGTGAAAGCCGGGAAAAAGAAACCGGAAGTAAATCATGTCGTCCAAGTTAATTGGAAGATGTGAACCATGACCCCAAAATAAGGGAGGGAAAAATGCTTAATATGTATTTGTAACGGAAAAGAATCAGATCTAAGCATTTTTCCACCATGCTGTACTGACGTCTCTGTAACCTAACCCTAACCCAGTGAGGCACCCGACGATAAATAAGTGGGTTTTGGGTTGCAGTTTGGGCACTCGGTCTCTAAAAGGTTCGCCATCACTGCGATACACATACAATGATGTGTGGTTAATTTTGTAAGATATAAGAAATTATATAAGAAGTTATATATTAAGTTATAAGATAAATTTTAAAATAAGTTAATTCATAAAATAAGTGTTCTATATATTAATATCTAGGCCATTTATCTAATTAAGCATGGTATTTATTAATTGGAGGAAGTCTACTTTTCCCCTGTATAAGTTCTCAGATGGCAGTTAGTCACTATATGATCCAGTGTCTTCCGGGCAGCACCTTGTACAAATATGAGAAATTGTGCTTTATTCTAATACAAGTCTTTCAAAAACTACAGTCATTTTCTTATGTGGATACTCATATTTCATGTTTTTTTGCCTGGGTCCCCTGACTTTATCAGCACATACATTGACCATTTCCAATACTATTTGTAACATTTTTTCTGAAGGTATATCTATCTGGGCTCTGGAGATATTTACTTTTAGCTGATCTTTTTTTTTAAATAATATTTTATTAGTTTTCTAATTTTACAATTAAGTATTTAAAAAGCAACATGGTGACTGGATTAATCAATAGTTCAATAACATACATAAATCTTTAGTATAAATCTCAAGTTACAACATCAGATATTTCCTCTCTTTTTCCCTTAATATCTACTATCTCATATTAGGCTAATACAGTTCTTATTATTATCAACTAAGTAAAAGCAACTTTGTTACATTTATCAGTCATTTTTAGTTTATACATATCTTAATTGTGTTGTCATTCAACCCTTGTATACAATCAATGTCCTGTTATTGCTTTTTTCTCAAGCTTTAATTTCCCATCAATATTCAAATTAACATCTATGTTCTATAACAGTGATGGCAAACCTTTTAGAGACCGAGAGCCCAAACTGCAACCAAAACCCCACTTATTTATTGTTGGATGCCGGGTGGGCGTGGCCCACTGGGTGGGCGTGGCTGTGGTAGTCATGGCAGATTGGGTGGGTGTAGACAAGGTGGGCATGATCACCTCGATATTGCTCATGGGGAGGGATGCCTGGGGGGGCCAGGCAGGGTTGGGGGAGATCCAGGGGGGTCTCTGGCAGGTGGTGTGGTGTGCAGGAGGCTCGTCCTGCTGGGTGAGGTGAGGCAAGGTGAGGCAGGGCAGGGGTGCCATTGTTAAAGGGCAAGGTGAGGCCGGGGCGGCTGCTGCCTGACACCATCAGCCCCTGCACACAGAGGCCAGCGAGCACATGGGTGCTAGGATACATCTGGCCATGTGGGACCTCGGCAAGTTAGTGGGTGGCTGGTTGAAGAGGGACGGTTGCCATCTTCAGGGCATGGCGCGCGTGCCCACAGAGAGGGCTCTGAGTGCCGCCTCTGGCACGCATGCCATAGGTTCGCCACCACTGGTGTATCATATTATTATGTGTTCTTTTCATACATTTTTACTGCTGCTATGTATTTCATACCATACACTAAATAAATCTCATATTTATCATAAACATTTTTAAAACTATGTCATATCACTCACCTAGAAGAATTTGTTGATTAGATGTTTCATCAAAAACAACAGCTGGCTGAGAAAAATGTTCCTTGATAATTGAGTTATTATGCAAATTCTCTGCAAAACAAAATACAGAGGACTAGGCTGAAGGGTAGACATAGTTACAAGTAGTCCTTAAGTGGGAACAGAATTTCCATTACTAAGTGATGCAATTGTGGAATGCAATGTCATGTGACCACATAGCTTAGCAACAGCAATCTTAGCAATCCCAATTGCTTCATTAAATGAGGATTATGGGTTGTTAAGTGAGGTTCTCACTTGCCCTTGATTTGTGACTTCCTACCGCTTGCAGAAAGCAAAGTCAATGGGGAAGTCGACAGGAAGTCCAAATAACAAATCTTTCCTTAAGTGCTAAGCAACGACTACCTTTATTTTCTATTAAAAAACAGGCCTAGAAATTTTACTAGCTCAGATTTAAACAAAAATCATAGGTGAGGCCCAACTATTTTGTACCTTCTGTTTATATAAAAGGCAAATGAAGTCATACGCTATATATCCATCAGGAAAAATGAACCATAAAACATTTGCAAAATTAATTTGAGCTTATTCTCAATTATTCTGATGCAAACAATATTGCTACAAAATGCAAACTATTAAGTCCCCAGGCTCTCAAACCCATTGCCCAATTCAAGGAACATAGGTTCTGAATACTTTCCAAATCTATATAGATATTATATCACCATGACGGTATCAAGCTACCTGTTGGCACTTCCCAAGGTTCATATTATACATGTATGTAAGTCTTGAATACTGAGAAAGAGAAAATAATGGTGCTCTCTATATAACACAACATTCGTATATGACTGCTGGAATGGAAAAAGTATTTGATCACTGATCTTCCCCTACATACCCCCAGCCTCTAATCAGGATTGTCAATGTCTTACAACCAATAATAATGGATAAATAGAAATACTCTGAAATATTCTGCCCTACTTAACTGCTAACACTGCTGTTTCCAAGGTAGATTTGGAAGATATCCCCTGCTATTTTTTTATTTCAAATTCAGCAGAGCTCATAAATTTTGATTAACTTTGACATTCATACCAAATATGTTCTGGGAAAATGATCTTTTCTTTTAGATTTTTCTGAATTTCTGAGGTATTCCGATGCTCAGGATGATTGCAGAAAAGTTCCATTGTATCTTGTTTAAACAGAAACATTGCTGCAATTCTGGTGATTGCAGCAGATGCACAGCAAGTGCTAAGATTATTTTTACTGATCAAAAAGATAATATATTTATACATCATGTATTTGAATAAACCATATCAATTAATCTGTCTCTACACTAATATATTCTTTCTTGATATCTGTCAAGCTGTATACTTAATTTTTTACATTTAAAATAATAATTTATAAAGGGCTGAGGAACACAGCATTATTCTCTAGCATTATCTTATTCCTATATTCCTACAAGCTTTTTTACAAAGTAAAATGGGTGGTAGTATTCTATGTGGAAATTTGTTTACATGCCTGGAAAAGTGTGACATCCAGAGACCACATTATTTAGCAACCGAAATGTCAGCAGTCCCTATTTCATTAACCAAGGACCTCCTTGCAATCTTGTGCCAGTTTTCAACAACTAAAGTCAGTGAGGAAGACGACAGGAAGTTGCAAGTTCCAGGCAGTACACAAGCCGGCTAGCAGGCATAAGCATAATGGGGCTTTGGGGCTAGTGCAGGAGGGTGAATGAGGGGCAGGTTTGGTGCAAGTGTGGGGGGCTTGGGCTAGCTGCTGCAGGTTGCAGGAGGGCATATGAGGGGCAGGGGCAGATGCGCACAGCAGAGCTTGGAATGGCTGCTGAGAGGTGGGCGAGGGCACACAAGGGCAGGTACAACACGAGGAAAGTTCATGGGGGGCATATGTCATGCAAATGAGCTTAGAGTAGCTGCTGCAGGGTGGGGAGAATGTGCAAGGATTATAGTGATGCAGATTGCAGTGGCTACTACAGGATGCAGGAGGCTGTGATAGATGCAAGCATGAGCATAGAAGGACTTCGGGTGCCTGCTATAGAGCATGTGATGCTAATGTAAGCTGGTTGCCAGATTAGACACAATTGTTAGAATGCTGGGATGGCCAGAACTTCAAGAACTACTTGTAATTTAGAAAGATTGTTGATCTACATATATAATGCTCTGATGACCATACCCATCTCTGAAACAGATTTCGTAGCAACTTTCGTTTTAGGTTTCCTAGATTCTCTTTGTTCAGGTGATATTATTCCACCAATTATAAAGCCTCCTGAAACAATAAAAAAATTAATTATATTCTATATAATACCAATTATAAATTGTTTTACTCAAGATGGGATGGAATTACTGGAATAACTGGGTTATCTATAGCAAATTACTACCAAGGCTATAACTTAATGACTGTTTTCACCCATAATTTCATAATGACATTCTCAAATGAAGAGAATTTTGTGAAATTATTTAGTTAAAATAAAAAGTTCCATTATGCAGAGGCAACATAAGGGGAAATCACCAGTATTTAGGTGATAATGTACAGTGAGGGAAAAAATTATTTGATCCCCTGCTGATTTTGTACATTTGCCCACTGACAAAGAAATGGTCAGTCTATAATTTTAATGGTAGATTTATTTTAACAGCGAGAGACAGAATAACAACAAAAAAGCCAGAAAAACATATTTCAAAAAAGTTATAAAATGATTTGAATTTTAATGAGTGACATAAGTATTTGATCCCCTATCAATCAGCAAGATTTCTGACTCCCAGGTGTCTTTTATACAGGTAATGAGCACTCTTAAAGGGAGTGCTCCTAATCTTAGTGTCAACGCTGCTAATATCGGATGTTTTTGCATTGACAACAGATGGAAATGTAGCCATCTTTTACCTTTTGCTTTTAGAGTTAGATGATGCTGGGAGGGGGGATGTGAATGAGAGTCCAGCTAGACATAAGAACACTAAACCTAGTGTGAGAAACAATGTTATAGTAACCAGAGCTGATAAGGAATTGGCAGGCTGGAGAACTGGAGAGGAGGTCCATGCTTCAAGCTAATTGGGGAATGTGATTTATGACTGTTAATTGAAGGAGGTAATTGTGCTTTGATACTAGGTGCTCAGGGGAGGGGAATTCAGTTTTGGGCTTCGATTAAGCAGTGCCAATATTATGCTACTCAAAATAAAGATTCTTTAAGGTAAACAATGCCTCGAAGTTCTTTTGAAGAGTTTCATCTGTTGGAACCATGACATTAAGCCAAAAACTCCAACTTTTTCCTAACTATCTTGGGGCCCCGAGCCCCAGTTGCTGTCCCTAGAAAGGAGGAATAAGCTGACAAAGATTTGGGGAAAATCTCAGCATGGAGAGAGAATGCTGGCAGCAGCTATTACCCCAGAGGGGGGAGCAACAGCCAGCATGCCGGTGGAGAAGGAACTTTTTCAGGCCTCCCAGCTGGGGACAAAGGCCAAGCTGCAAGGACAACTGATCTGGTCACCAGAATGGACCCCACCCAGCAAAGACTCCAGACACCTCGAGATGGCCTTGCCAACCTCAAGTGCTTAAAAAGCAGACGGGACTGAGCTGCTACGAAGGGACTCCCATACCTCACGTTCCCCATACCGGTGGAGAACCAAAAAACCGTGTACTGCTAAGGACTCGGGTGAGTGGACGTACCTGTCCACAGCACGTAGCCAGTCAGTGGAGAAGCTGGTGGAAAGATTTGAGGAGTTGGAAATTAAGAGTGGAGAACAACCTTCCTGCTCCCCATATGCAAGTGATCATGGTGATCGGAGAGGCAGCCACCAACTCCTACCAAGAGAGACCCCCAATCCCCCCCCCCTTGTACAGTTCGGGCAGCCTCCCAATCCTTGAAGCCACCCAGCTCGGGGCCCGCACAACAATGGGAAATGTCACAGCCTCCCCAGCTGGGAAGCCCCCAAAAGTGCAGCAGCAGATGGGGACCTTGCAACAACTGTGGATGATGCAGCTGCCAAGGGGTCAGCAATCACTGGGAGCGCTGCAGCAGCAATGGGACTGGCAGCCACCCCCGAACGTGCAGCAACTGCTAGAGGCCCACAACCGATGGAGATCCAGCAACAACTGCTTCCGGGGCTGCCACAAACCCCTGAAGGCCAACAGCAGTGGGGATGGCAGCACCACCCCCCACCCATGCAGCAACTGCTGGGAGGCTCGCCGCAGCCAGGGGTGCCACTATAGCAGCCGCTGAGACCGGTGGGAGTCGAACAGCAATTGGGAGTGCAATTGCCGCCTGCAATGCAACAGCGGGTGTGTGTGACAGCCCCTGGGCACGCAACAACCGTTGGGAGGCTTGCAGCAATTGGGAATGCGGCAGCCACTGTGGGGGGGGCAGCAACAGCTGGGGATGCAATATGCACAGTGGAGAGGCCAGCAACCACTGATGGCATCACCCCTTAGAGCCATCTTCGATGGAGACCCGGAGAAGCTGACCCTTTTCCTCAATCAGGTGCATTCTCACTTGAACCGTTGTGCCTATTTCTATCTGAACCCAGCCACTACGGTCAACGTGATTGTGTCCAACTTAGAAGGAGAAGCATCCAAGTGGCTGAACAATTTATATAACAAGCAAGCACCCAAGTTAGAAGACCCCCATCTCTTCTTCCTAGGGCTGAGAGCAAGGTTCGAGGATCCATCCATTGCCCTCAAAGCGGAGGAGCAAATCCACAAAATAAAACAAGCCGGCAGGCCTGCACAGGAATATGTACAAGGGTTTTGCAAGATAGCCGGTCAAATAGAGAGGTGTCCTGAGCGATCCCTGGTCCATCACTTCAGGGAGGGACTAAATGACCACCTCTCCCAGGCTTGTATTTATCGAGCAGTCCCTGATTAGCTGCGAGAGTGGTACCAGGCAGCAGTAAGACTAGATGTTCAGCTTGCCTGCTATCAGAAGCCACGCCACAGGAAGCCATGTTGAGGCCAAATCAACCCAAGAGACAGCCACCCTCCTGAAAGTCTCCAACTGCTGTGGCTGCAGAGAATCCCAGACTACCTACTGGGCCATCGATCAAGTGTTTTACATGCCGAGAGCAGGGGCACCAAGCAGCGAATTGCCCAGTCCCTTACCCCTAGCAGCAGAATAGACTGGGACCACCAGCGAGGAAGAAACCAACCCAGCAGCCAACAAAAGAGAAATCCAACTGGATCATACAGGAACCTATTGCTCAAGTCACGTCCCCCACGCAGGAGAATGTCGAGACCCAAGCCGGACCTGCCATCGCTCTACCTTCCTACCACAGCAACGATGAAGGAGAAAACGACCCAATGGTGAGTTGACACATCCCACCTTTTTCACTACTTGCCAAACTCATAATCCCTATGATGGGGGCATAGGTAGATTTAAAAGTATTAAGCATCGACTCCGGATGCTCCTGGTGCGTTATTAGCTTGTCACTTGCTCTGAAAATAGGCATACGAGCAAAGCTGCTGTCCAAACCCGTGAGGTTTGAGCAAGCCGATGGATCCCTAATGGCGGAAATTTAATCATGCAATTGACTGAACCCCTACGCTTAGAAATAGTTGAGCATTGGGAGTTCATTCGTTTCATGGTGGCTCCAAAAATGACTGAGGCTGATCCTAGGGCTAGCCTGGATAGACAAATGGAAGCCTTTTATCTGGTGGGAGAAGGGAATGAGGACTGTAAGACTACCTATAGGATCCAAGCCCCCCACTAATTCAATGGACGTTACAGAGACTTTAGCCTGCCCAATGACCTAGTGCACATGGCTGCCTTATCGCAACCAGGCGAACCACTCATTGCCAGCAAATACCGGGACCTAGCGGAGGCATTTAGTGAGAAAGAATGTGACTATCTGCCTCCCCACCGACGCAATGATTGCTCCATTGAGCTATTACCGGGAGTCAAACTCCCACGACCGAGGATGTATGCTATGTCCCCCCTTGAAATGGAGGAGATGCAGCGACATGTGGACAAAAATCTAGAGAGGGGATTCATTGAATGGGCCAAGTCTACTGTGGGAGCCCTGGTGTTGTTTAAAGAAAAAAAAGATGGGTCGCTTCATCTCTGCATGGATTATAAGCATCTGAACGCTGTGAGTGTGGAAAATAAATACTCCCTCCCCCTCCTGAAGGACTTACTAACCCACCTGGCAAAGGGGAGTGTCTTCTCTAAGTTAGACCTGAGGAAGGCATATTACCAGATGAGGATAAAGGAGGGAGATGAGTGAAAGACTGCTTTTAACTGTCCCATGCTGTTTGGACTACAGGGGGCCCCAGCAGTCTTCATGCAGCTGATTAATCAGGTTCTAAATGACCATTTATATAAAGGAGTTCTGGTGTATCTTGATGATATCCTGATATAAAGCACAAATATGACTGACCACATAAAACTAGTAAGGGAAGTGCTAAAGCAGCGGTTCTCAACCTATGGGTCGTGACCCCATTTGGGGTTGATCAACCATTTCACGGGGGTCGCCAAGCAAGGCTGTCCACAATTTTTTCCCCCTTTTCCGGCGGGTGCCTTACCTCCCTTGAGCTGGGCCAGCTGGTGGTCGGCCTGCTCCGTCTCTGCCGCTTGCCAGCTACACCTCGGCCGGCGCAGGGGGTGGAACCACGCATGCGCGGCGCTCCCGGGCAGGGAAAGTCCTCGACTTATGACCGATTGGGTAGTCCTCGACTTACGACCAGTTTAGTCCTCGACTTATGACCGGTTTAGTCCTCGACTTACGACCGGTTTAGTCCTCGACTTACGACCGGTTGGGGGTCGCGGCATTAAAAAGGTTGAGAACCACTGTGCTAAAGAAACTGTTGAATGCCAAACATTATGTCAAACTATCAAAATGTGAGTTTCACCAGACCCAATTGGATTATCTTGGCTACAGAATTTCCAGCAAGGGCATTGAAATGGACTCGACCAATGTGAAAGATGTAATTGAATGGCAGCCTCCAAAGACTCGCAAACAGCTCCAGAGCTTCCTAGGATTCGCCAATGTTTACTGTCAATTCATCCCCTCTTTTGCTGAAATTGCCCTACCCCTTACAGAATTACTAAAAATAGGCAAAGGGGAAGGAAAGCCATGACCAGGCCAACCATTAGCCTGGATTATGAACTGTCAGACTGCTTTTGAGAACTTAAAAAGACTATTTGCTGTTGAACCGGTCCTAAAGCATCTCTGCCCAGGGCAGCCCTTTGTAATTCAAACCGATGCTAGTGATGTGGCCGTCGGAGCTGTACTACTACAAAAGAACCAGAGTGGGACCTTACAACCTTGCGCCTCCACCTCAAAAAAATTCACTGAGTGCAAAAGGAGATGGGCTGTATGGGAAAAGGAGGCTTTCGCAATATGCTGGGCTCTATTAAACTGGAGACACTATCTAAAGGGAAGCAAGGTGCCTTTCAAGGTGTGGACTGATCACAAAAATCTAGAAGCACTGAAAACTCCCCGCAAATTGTCCCCGAAACAAGTGGGATGGGCGCAGTACTTTAACTGTTTTAACTTCACTTTAAAGTACATACCAGGAGGAAAAAACGTCTTAGCTGATGCTCTATTCAAACTGCCCCAGTACAAAAGCCAGAGTGAAGAGGTTAATGAGACAATTATCTCCAATCCACAAACAGCCTCTCAATTCACTCTGCGCAGAGTCCCACCTTCAAGAGCCCCTAACCCCGATGACCTTAGGGTAAAGAAAATAAAACAAGAACTCCTCACTGACCAATGGTTCAAGGACAATCAAAACTCCCTAACGTGCAGGGATGGTTTCGCTTACAAGGTGGGAAAGTTATACTTGCCAGAGACCCTCTGCCTTAACGCTCTCCGACATTGCCATGACGTAAAACAGGCTGGACACTTTGGATATTTAAAAGCACTACACCTCATCTGCCGGCAATTTTGGTGGCCGGGATTGAAACGGGATGTGGAAAGCTATGTCAGGAGTTGTGCTGTATGTGCCACTATGAAAAGAATTCCAGGGAAACCCCTTGGGCTGTTGCAACCAGTGGCAGACCCTTCCCAACCATGGGAAGAAATTGCGATGGATTTTATAGTAGATCTACCTAAAAGTAGAGGAAATAGTCATTTGGACTGTGATAGATTTGTTCTCAAAGCAGGCTCACTTCATCGCCTGAAAAGAACTCCCATCTGCCCAATGACTGACCAAAATGTTTTTGAAATACATCTACCGGCTGCAAGGCGCACCTAAACGAATAATCTCGGACAGGGGGGTGCAGTTCACAGCTACGTTTTGGAGAAGTTTTCATAAACTAATTGGCTCATCTCAAGGTCTATCATCTGCTTTTCATCCGTCTACTAATGGAGCGGCTGAATCCGCGAACTCAATGGTGGAACAATATCTCAGATGCTGTCAGCTACCAACAAACTAACTGGACTGACCTCCCTTTCGCAGAGGTGGCTTACAATAACTCTGTTCACAGCAGCACTGGTTTCATGCCTTTTAAAGTAGCCACAGGAAAAGAATTCAACCTGATACCCGAATACCCCCAGGCGCCCTCCACTTCCCAGACACTTGATCAATATCAATGGGTGAAGGGGTGGGAAGAAGTTTGGAAAACCACAAAAACAGCTTTAAAAAAGGCTTCGGAGACATACAAAAAGCAGGCGGATTAAAAGGGGCTTTTCATCGAACATTCAAAGTTGGGGAAAAGGTTCATCTGTTAACTAAATATTTACAGCTCAAATTACCTAATAAGAAGTTAGGACTGAAGTTCTTGGGACCTTTCCCCACTGTAAAGATCATTAACCTGGCCATAGTGGAATTAAAACTCTTTAAGCTCTTAGGAAAAAATCACCGTTTTCCATTGCAGCCTGTTGAAACCTTATTGGGGTTCCACTTTAAGACCCCCCCTAAGAAGGCACCCGGCCCCTCGTGGTGGCAGGACAGAGCCACTATGAAGTAAAGCGTATTCTTGATTCTAGAATTTTAAAAGGGAAATTGCAGTATTTAGTTCAATGGAAGGGAAGCCACTTGGGTGAAGTCTAGCGATGTGAAAGCTGATAGACTCTTTAACAGGTTTTATAAGAAATACCCTAACAAACCAAGAGGCAATCCCTAACCTGTGCTTTTGTTTATACTACAGGATTTATCCTTTTTGTAAGGGGGGGAGGATGTCAACGTTGCTAACATCGGATGTTTTTGCTTTGACAACAGATGGAAATGTAGCCATCTTTTACCTTTTGCTTTTAGAAGTAGATGCTGCTGGGAGGGGGGATGTGAACGAGAGTCTAGCTAGACATAACTAAACCTAGCGTGAGAAACAAGGTTATTTTAACCAGAGCTGATAAGGAATTGGTGGGCTGGAGAACTGGAGAGGAGGCCCGCGCTTCAAGCTAATTGGGGAATGTGATTTATCACTGTTAATTGAAGGAGAGAATTGTGCTTTGATACTAGGTGCTCAGGGAAGGGGAATTCAGTTTTTGGCTTCGATTAAGCAGTGCCAATATTATGCTACTCAAAATAAAGATTCTTTAAGGTAAACAATGTCTCGAAGTTCTTTTGAAGAGTTTCATCTCTTGGAACCATGACACTCAGCTTGTTACCTGTATAAAATACATCTGTCTACGGAAGCAATCAATCAATCAGATTCTAAACTCTTCACCATGGCCAAGATCAAAGAACTATGAAAGGATGTCAGGGACAAGACTGTAGACCTACACAAGGCTGGAATGGGCTACAAGACTATCGCCAAGCAGCTTGGTGAGAAGGTGACAACAGTTGATATGATTATTCGCAAATGGAAGAAACACAATTTCCCTTGGTCTGGGGCTCCATGCAAGATCTCATCTTGTGGAGTTTCAATAATCATGAGAACAGTGAGGAATCAACCTAGAACTACATCGGAAGATCTTGTCAATGATCTCAAGGCAGCTGGGACCATAGTCACCAAGAAAACAATTGGTAACATACTACGTCGTTAAGGATTGAAATCCTGCAGTGCCCACAAGGTCCCCCTGCTCAAGAAAGCACATGTACAGGCCCATCTGAAAATTGCCAGTGAACATCTGAATGATTCAGAGGAGAACTGAGTGGAAGTGTTGTGGTCAGATGAGACCAAAATTGAGCTCTTTGGCATCAATTCAACTCACCATGTTTGGAGGAGGAAGAATGCTGCCTATGACCCCAAGAACAACATCCCTACCGTCAAACAAGGAGGTGGAAACATTATGCTTTGGAGGACAGGACAACTTCATAGCATCATAGGGACGATGGACAGGGCCATGTACTGTCAAATCTTGGGTGAGAACCTCCTTCCCTCAGGGCCGTGGATGGGTATTCCAGCATGGCAATGACCCAAAACACATGGCGAAGATCTCAAAGGAGTGGCTCAAGAAGAAGCACATTAAGCTCCTATAGTAACCTAGCCAGTCACCAGACATTAATCTCATAGAAAATCTGTGGAGGGAGCTGAAGGTTCAAACTGTTAAACATCAGCCTCAAAACCTTAATGACTTGGAGAGGATCTGCAAAGAGGAGTGGGACAAAATCCCTCCTGAGATCTGTGCAAACATGGTGGCCAACTACAAGAAACATCTGACTTCTGTGATTGCTAACAAGAATTTTGCCACCAAGTATTAAGACATGTTTTGCGAAGGGGGTCAAATACTCCTTTCACTCAATAAATGCAAATCAATTTATAACTTTTTTGAAATGCCTTTTCCTAGATTTTTTTTGCTGTTATTCTGCTCTCACTATTAAAATAAACCTACCATTAAAATTATAGACTGATCATTTCTTTGTCAGTGACCAAACGTACAAAATCAGCAGGGGATCAAATAATTTTTTCCATCACTGTAGGTGTACATAGACTTCCTATTACAACATTCCTGAATAATGTGATTGAAAAAGAAAACGATTTCATTTCTTAATTGGAATGGAATCTGGAGTAGAAATCTTTGTGCTATAAGCAAACGATCTCATGGGATTTCATTGTTATTCAGACAATTCTGGGTTCTAATTTTTTTAAAATTTTGTGTTAAAAATACAAAATATAATCCAAGTCCTTCTAATCCAATTTTACCAGGTTGGTGTACTGGTTAAGGCATAGAAACCAGAAGACTATGAGTTCTAGTCCCATTTTAGGCATGAAAAAACAGCTGTTTGACCTGGCCCATTCTCTCTCAGCCTGACTGATTATCTAGTATATCTATATAAATACATATATTTACCATGTAGCTCCCGCATGTAGGCAATGTTGGATCTTTGCATTGTAGAGATTTAGCGATATATAAGTTTCAGAAGAATGTATATAGCAAAAATTTAGAGAACATGAACTTCTGTGCAGTATGCATTTGGCTGAAGCAGAACACTTAGGTTCAAAGTAAGTGTAAAGCCATCTTTTAGATTTTTCAGTTTGCATTTCTAAAAAAATTAGTGTTTCATCACAAATAATAACAGCTTCCCCATTCAAAGCCTTTGAATTACATACCTGAAGCACTTATCTTATAATCAATACGTTCTCCTCGCCAATATTGCAATGGTTTAATACGTATTCTTTTGGACCGACGAACATTGGGTGTGTCTGTAGGCAATACTAATAGAAAGGAAACATACAAAAATATGCATTTCAGGTAAATCATTCATATATATGATAAATATATCTTCTATATAAATAAAAATGTAAATGTTCGTTTGTTCAAAATCTTAAATCTTCGAATGTTCTTCACCGATTGCTTTGAAATTTTGACACAACATTGCACTCGAATACGCACGTGTTTTTATATACCTATATTATATAGATGTCACACCTGTGACAGGTAAAACATGCTTTTTTTGAAAAACAGCGCCATCTGTTGGACGTAAAAGCAATACACGCGTTTACCAGAGTGAGCCACAGCAACACGTGGCTGGGTACAGCTAGTGATAAATATATACATACACACACACACACATACATATACACAAAATTTTGTTGTCATTCTTAGGCAACATGGTTCATAATTCCATGTTGTTTTTAATTGTAAGGTTTACATCAATATTTTTTTCAACGTTTCTTTCCTTCACACTATATATACAATTTTCCATTTTAACCTTATCACTTAAAAAGAAGTTTAATCTGTTTTAATAGCTCAATCTTTTCATTACCCTTGTAGCTAAAAAGTAATACAAATCTAATTTTGCCAAATTTAAGACTCAATACGTTGTCATATTAAAGTATTTTATATTATATTTGTCTGATGTATTTGGAATTTAGTAAATATTTTCCAAGAATCCTCAAGCATATTTTAATATTAAAGGGAAAAAAATACAAAAAGATACATTTTCAGACTAAGAAATTTTATGAAAAGCCGTAAGCTTTTATACGTTATAGCTTATTTCATCAGATGTTAGAACTGATGAAATACCTCAGGAGTCTCAATTTGGCAATTTTTGCCCCTTCTCAAAATAAACATGTAAAGACTTAACACAGCTGTCCCAGTCAGGAAAGCACAACTCTTAACGTCATGAGAAACAGTAGTTGCAGTAAAGTCAAACAAAATCTATCATTTCTGAACAAAGCACCAAGCTATTCTTCCCACTTTAAAATCCAACCCCCTGACCAGTCTATCGGCAGCCAATACAATGCCACAAAGTTGTTTTGAGAGCGCTGAGGTACAAACTATATAATGAGTCATCCTCAGGGTGCAGCGACCTTGAAGTGGAAATGATTGGGAAGAAGTCTACTTTTTCTCTGAAAATGATACCCCTCTCTAATTTTCATGCAGTTACTGCAAAAGTGAAAGCATGCAAAGAATGCTGCCCCAAAGCATCCTCCTCCCCCCTCCACCAGAATGGCAGGGCACCTAAAAAGGCAACCTGACATGCTCCCACTTCAAAAGACAGGGATTAAACCGGCAGAAGACTGGGTAGAAAAAAGAAAATTAGATCACTTAGCTATATCAGGATATTGATTATGAAAACATTTCACTAATCTAGGGGCTTTAACAGGTCTATAATCAAACTACTCCTTCTGGCTGGTAGGAAAGTCTTTCCATGCCACTAAATATTGGAGGTTCCCCTATGTTTGCGAGAGCCCAAAATCTCCTTCACTTCAAAATGTTGTTCACCCTCTATCATTATTGGTTCAGAGACAGGGGGAGGAATTGGTCTAAGGGGTGAGGAAACTTCAGGTTTTAATAAATTGCAATGAAAAACCGGATGGACTCGGCAAAGTGACTTTGGCAAGTCTAGTTCCATGGTAAAAGGCGCTTAATGGGGAAAGGCGACACAAACTTAGGCCCCAATTTCTTAGAGGATTGAAGTGAGTGCAAATGAGTAGATAGGTAAACTTGGTCCCTCACTTTAAAAGACTTTGGCTCGGTCCTTTTTTATCAGATTGTGCTTTATAAACATCGCAATGTTTATAAACATCTACGAATGCTTTTTGTATGATGGGCCACTTGTTTTGCAGTTGGGAGACCCATTCATACAAAGACAGCACCCTAGGGTCATCAACAGGGAGCTCAGGCATAGACTTGAAATCTTGACCAGTAGCCACTCGGAAAGGGGTGAAACCAGTACTGCTGTGTACAGAATTATCATATGCCACTTCTGCAAATGGCAAGAGGTCATTCCAGTTATTTTGTTTATAATTAATAAAACATCTAAGGTATTGTTCCAAGATTGAGTTGGTTTGTTCACATATCCCATTCGTTTGGGGGGATGATAGAACTAAGTCCTTGGTCAGTCCCCAATATCTCCCAGAAGGCTCACTAGAACTTGGAAGTGAATTGCTCCCCCTATCTGAAATAATGTCTTGAGGTGTTCCATGTAGTCGATAAATATGATGCAGGAATGGTTTTGCAAGACCTCGAGCAGAAGAGATCTTTTGGCAAGGGATAAAATGCACTTGTTTGGAGAATAAATCAGTTACCACCCAAATTACTATATTTCCTGCACTTTCAGGGAGTTCTATAATAAAGTCCATAGAAATCTCTCTCCAAGGTTCTGATGGCTCAGCTACTGTTTGAAGGAGTCCTGGAGCTTTCCCTTATCGCTGCTTTGCCGAAGTGCACACCGGGCAGCTGGCAACATAGCCCTCAATGTCTTTCTTGAGGGATGGCCACCAAAACTGCCTCTTGACTAAGTGCAGTTTTTTTCACAAACCCAAAATATTCCACCATTTTTAACTCATGGCAGGTCCTCAAAACCATGAGTTTCTGACCCTCTGAAGCATGAAGTTTTGCCCCCACACAGGCTAGTCCATCTCGGATTAAGCAAACATTGCTGTGAGTTTAAAACCACTTATCATCCTTCAGGGTGACTTTTAGGGCAAAAGTCACATCTTTGGATACTGGAGCTTTTTCTCTCCCTTGGGCTTGGGTGGTCATTTGAGCGGCCAACTGATGGGGGAGGAGCTCTGGTTTAATTATTTCTGCTTTGGAGGAATTGTATTGCGGCATCTGTGACAGTGCTTCTGCCAAAAAATTCTTCCCCCCAGGAAGATAGCGCAGAATGAAGTCAAAGCGGTTAAGATATTGTGCCCATCATGCTTGTTTAGGAGAAAGCTTGTCAAGAGTTTTTAGTGCCTCTAAATTCTTGTGATCAAAAGGTATTTTACTTAGCTCTAAGAAGTGTCTCCAGGTCAGGAGCGCCCATCTCACGGCGTCTCTTTCTCCCACACAGCTCATTGTTGCTCAGTCTCAGAAAGTTTTTGGGACGTGTAAGCACAAAACTGCAGTTGTCCGCTTTCATTTTCCTGCAGTAATACTGCTCCCACAGCCATATAACTTGCATCAGCTTGTATAAAAAATGGTTTCACCTGCTCAAAACTTTTAACACTGGCTCAGCCGTAAACAAGCACTTGAGCTTCTCAAAAGCAGCTTGGCATTACATCAACCATTTAAGCAGTTGACTAGGTTTAGATTTGTCCCCTCCTTTAAAGTAAATTCGTAAAGGGGAGAGCTATTTGAGCAAATGAGGGAATGAATTGCCAGTAAAAGTTTGCAAGTTTGCAAATCCTAGGAAGCTTTGCAGCTGCTTCCTAGTGTGGGGTGGTACTCACTCCAGCACATCTGACTTTTTCCAGGTCCATTTCAATTCCTTTATGCGAGAAGCGGTAGCCTAGATAATCTATCTTACTTCAATGGAACTCGCATTTAGAGACTTTGGCATACACTTTGGCAGCTTATAGTTTTTGGAGGACTGTTCTCACGAGCTTCACGTGTTCTGCTTTGATTTCAGTGTAGATTAAAATGTCATCTAAATACACAAGCACCCCCTTGTATAGATGCAGGACTTCATTAATCAATTGCATAAACATAACTGGGGACTTCTGTAGTCAGAAAGGGAGCATTTTAAATTGGAAACAACCCAGCAGGCAATTAAAAGCAGTTTTCCATTCATCCTCTCTCTGATCCTCACACGGTAATAGGACTCCAGCAAGTCCAGTTTAGTAAAGATCTTGATCTTGGCAAGATGGGCTAGCATGTCTTTCATCAGAGGTAGAGGGTAAACATTCTCTACACACACACAGTGTTTAACCCTCTATAGTCCACTAATAGACGGAGGGTCCCATCTTTCTTTTCCCAGAATAGGAATGTTGCCATCACCCTGGGTCACACTGGTTGAATGAAGCCTCAGGCCAGATTTTTATCAATGAACAACTGGAGTTCTTCCAGCTCTCTAGGGCTCATCTAGGACAATTTTGGTTTTGGCAACTTGGCACCAGGCTTCGACGGATCTCTATAGCAGGGCTTTTCAACTGGTGGTACGCGTACTATCTGTGTACTTTGGCACGTGGCATGCAACCATCCTAGAGAAGTGTAGCGGGGGAGGGGAATGAGCTGAAGCAACCCAAGCCTGAGGGAGAGGCAGCTGGAGCTGCAGGACTGTTGGGCTTGACAGAAGCCCCAGGAGCACCGGCAGGCTCCAGCTGATTGGCACTTCCGAAAGCAGCGCAAAGCTGGAGGTGAACTGAAGAAAAGGGGAGGTGAGGAGAGGATATAAAAGGAGGTGGTTTTGGCAGGAAAGGGGAAAAAAAGACAACAGGGAAAGAGAAGAGGACAGAAAAGAAGCTGTGGAAGGAGAGCTCAGCAGGTGGGGAGGAAAAAGAGACAGGGAAGAAGATGTTGCTGGAAGAAAAGGTCCCCTGGTTCATTTTCTCCAGCCAGGAGAATGCAATCAGCGCTGATGAAATGAAAAGCCGGCAGACGAGCATGTCAAAAAGGAGGTGGGTTTATTTCAGAAGCCAGTGGGTTCCTGGTCAACTGGCAACTTGAATGGATTACTATAAGGATTTTTATACAGTTTTTACAGCATAATTCAGAGGCTCGGTTTGTGTGCTTTGGTTATTGAAATATTTTAGTCTGTTTCACAAAGGCTAGCAATGAGTCCAAAGTGTTGGCTTCGTACGTTTAATCCCTTTAAACAAATGTAATTAGTTTTACCCCCTTATCTTGAGTCTGTCTATGGCAGGGGTAGGCAACCCAAAACACTCAAAGAGCCACTTGGACCCGTTTCCCACCGAAAACAAAACACTGGGAGCCGCAAAACCCTTTTAATATCTAGAAGGAAGATTAACACTGCATATATCCTTTTTTACCTTTATCTATCTATCTATCTATCTATCTATCTATCTATCTATCTATCTATCTTTCTATCTATCTATCTATCTATCTATCTATCTATCTATCTATCTATCTATCTACCTACCTACCTACCTACCTACCTACCTACCTACCTATAGGATATATGCAGTGTTATCTTCATTTTAGATGTCAAAAGGGTCTCTCTCTGTCCCTCCCTTTCCTCTTTCCTCTCTCCCTTTCTTTCCTCCCTCTTTCTCTTTCTTTCCTTTCTCTTTCCTCTCTCCTTCTTTCCTCTCCCTTTCTCTTTCTTTCCTCTCCCTCTTTCTCTCTTTCCTCTCCCCCCTCTTTCTCTCTCTCTCTTTTTCCTCTCTCTCTCTTTCTCTTTATTCTTTTTCTTTCCTCTTTCTTTCTCTCTCTCTCTTTCCTCTCTCCTCTCTCTAATTGTGTCGGATATGCACTGAGAAATCTATTTGCAGATTGACAAAAAAGTAACACGAACCTATTTATTGTATATGTTTTATTATAAATCGTGAATTGTATATTGCATCTGTACATGTACATCTGCTGTGGTTTTGTGATGTGCAAATTTCAGCATGGGTTTCATTGAGGTTTTCAGTTGCTTTTCTATTGTTTGGGGGAGTTTAAAAAATTGTTTTGGGTTTGTTTGGTTTTTTTTTTGGCAGGACACACCCAAAGACCCAGGTTTATATTTAAAAAAAACTAGGGAAAAAATGGACAAGCTAATACACCCTTTCGCTGAAGGGGGAGGGAGGGGGGAAAAGGGAGCGAAGTTTTCTGAGTTCTCATTGACTACCTGTAAGCCCAAATGAGTACATTATTCCCTCCTCCGTGTGCACCCCTTTATGCCAGTGCTGAGCTCAGGGTGTGTGCATGCGCGTGTACGCATACGTGTGACTCCCCGCTTCCCCTGCTCCCCTTTTATCCTGCTCTCTATTCCCTCCTTTTCCTGTTTTGGAAACTTCTGTACTCCAGTCCTCTGGATTGGCACCATCTAAGCCGCTGCTGGTTGTTTGATTCCTTTTCCTGGCCAAAAAAATCGTCTTCATCCAGCCCCCGAATCCCCCCCACCCTCTCCCGCACCCCAATTGGTCTTTTTGTGTATTTAGGAAGGAATTTTTAACAGACACTTTTTATATTAAAAGAAACCTATATATTGAGTGACAAGGCTGCCTCATGTGCTTCTGTTAGCTGTTTGGTTGGATGCTCCTTGGGGGATCTGGGGGGGCAAAAGGGGAGACAGCTTTGCGGCAAAGGCTTCGCGGGGCGCTGCTGGCGGGGCAGGACAAGCGAGGCGGCTGTGAGGCTCGCTCTTGGCTGCGCCCCGGAACAGCTCCAAGGGAATTGAACCCAGCTTCCTGGTGCTGGCATCCAGGAGGCTGATGCAGCTGAGTTCGCGCCGCGACAGAAACTAGCCAAGCAGCACAGGTGTGAACGCAGCCACGGCGGCAGCCTTTGCACGTGAGGCGGCCGAACGCGGGCCTGAGATTTGGGCTGCTTGCAAGCCAGCGCCCCTGAAAAGCAGAGTCTCTCTTTTCCCCCGTCGACGCTCCTGCTCCAAAGCCTCCGACCCCTCCATTCTACCAAAGCGCTGCCTGCTTTCCTTTTTTCTCCTCCTTTCCCTCGGTCCCAACTCAGTTCAGAGGGATGGATGAGAGTTCTCCTGGCCCGCGTTTCAAAGGCATGATTAGACGCACGATGCCCACAATAACTGGACCACAAGGTGCAACTTCCCCCAGGATGCAGAAAGAATTTGGGCAAGCGACGTTTTGGAGATCAGGCCGGGGCTAAGTCGGGCCCTCATGGGGCGCAATTAGGGGTGGCTCCGTGGAGTCCCGGGCGCCTGACTCATGGAGGAAGCTGGCAGGGAGCCCACAATTAGCAGGCCCGCCAGGAGGCGGCTGAGGTGGACACCCCCGCGGCGGTCAGGTGGCCCCGCCAAGCCAGACGGGATTCCTGGCCAGCCTCGCTGGGGCTCCTTGGCCTCCCCGGCCAGCTGTCTGGTCCAGTCTTTCCAGGGCCAAATTCTGCAGGCTGTGATTCGCACAGCCCCGGTCCAGAGGAGCGCCCTCACCCCGGTGGATGGGGGGCTAGGAGGGGAAAGCCCCTTCCGATGCCCAGAAAGCAGCGCTTCCTCTCCTGCTCCGGGCATGGGAAAATGGGCGGAGATCCCGGGAAGGCCAAGCGTGGGGGGGCGGAGGCAGCAGAAGGCGCCCGGGGCACCACGGGCCGGCCCGGGGAGATGCGTGGCCGGCTCAGCTGCCCAGGCATGGAACAGCCCGGGGATGGCCCAGGAAGTGATGCCCCTGCTGGCCACCGGCCCAGCCCAGACTGTTGCCCAGCCCGGGGAGACGCATGGCTGGCTCGGGTGCCCAGGGAGCGGCCCGGGGACGGCCCAGGAAGCAATGCCACAGCTGGGACTGCTGCCTGTTATAGGTAAGCTGGGGGGCATGCCACCTGCCCCATGGCCGCTTCATGGCGGCGTTCCGCAGACTCGGAGCCCCCTCCCTCCCCCCTGCCACTGACCCTCTGTCTCCGGCTCTGCTGCTGCTTGGCCAATGGTCGCACCGGCTGGACATTGCAGGGGCTGCTCTCCCTCAGGGCTGCGGCTTGCGGGAGGGAGAGCAGCGAAGGCTCTGGCGGGCCGCTCCCAGCAGGAATCCCGGGGCTTCCCCATGTGGCTCCCCAGCCACATGCGCCTGGGACGGGGCCAGCTCAGGAAAGGGACTTCCTGGCCGCCCTTCTCCCAGGGGGCAGGGCACCCAGGCGCAGGGCCAATCAGGAGCCTTGCGAGGGGGCAAGTATGCATGAGAGAGAGGGGAGGAAGCGCAAGTGCCTCTCTCTCTCCTTGTCTATCTCTGCAAATGGCGGAGGAGGCTCCGGAGCCGCAGGGGATGGCTCAAAGAGCCGCATGAGAATTGCTAACCCATGCCCTAGCCCTTTACTTGAACAGTATCAGGTTGGGCAAGGCTGCTATACAACCAAGTAAGTTTCACAGATTTAAAATCTATATATACAAAGTAAAATTGAGAATATAACTGTTACAGTGATCAGATATAGTGAGAAATTTCCATTTCACCTGTGCCTCTTGCCATTTCCTTTCTACATCTGCATACATTTTCCCTAACAGCAGTTAAACTATACTGTATTGCCAGATCAATTTTTATCATTGTGCCACTAATCCTAACATGGTTTCATTAAGCCATTAATCACTAATAGACATGCTTGGACTCAGTAAGAGCATATTATTTCTGTTTAGTTTAGTTCCTACTTTGTAGTTCCTACTTTTGTTCCTACCTTTTTCAGCTCTCCTTTACTGCTGTATTTCAAAAGAGGCACATATACTATCTAAATTCTGGTATAAAGCTGTTCACTCATCTATTACTATTTTCTAATATATATTTTAAGTGATTTTTAAATGCCAAATGATTTATATGTTACATTTCATATAAAGAAGTGTTCTCAATATATTGAAAGATCATAGTAACAGTTCAAAGATTAAAACTGTAAACCATATATTTAATTGAAAATATATGAATACACATAACAATATGAATACATTATTACATGATCCAAAATTTTATAATATTGATTTAAATAATGCATGCAATCTGTATACAAGAAAATTATACTGAATAATACAAAGTACTATACCTGTACTTTTAAAATGTATTTTAAAGCTGCCAATGTCTATTATCAAGAAACATTTATAACCTAAAAATAAACTTATACATTTTGTGGTTTTGTATGGAACATCTCCCATAGAATCACTAAACAGAAGGCTGGGGGGAGGGGGGTTATACAAAAAAAACATAAAACATAATGAAACTTACTTAGTTTATGCTTTAATGAATTTGATATTGAGCTATGTAGATTCTCCTCCAAATTTGCAGATTTATCTAAAAATAATACAGAATATAAAAAAATACAAAAAGGAAAAAATTAGAAGAGTGCCAGATGCAATATTACTATGGATGTACTTAAGTGTAAATTAGTCTGAGCTTGGAAAAACTGTCCAGGTGTCCCATTCAAAATTTGGAATATAATGTTTCAAATTACCCT
This sequence comes from Protobothrops mucrosquamatus, assembly GCF_001527695.2. Lineage (NCBI taxonomy): Eukaryota > Metazoa > Chordata > Lepidosauria > Squamata > Viperidae > Protobothrops > Protobothrops mucrosquamatus. Next base: position 750,606 of record NW_015386659.1, on the reverse strand, counting down.
GAGAATTTGAGTAATTGTCTTGCACCTTACTTTTTTTAAACCCCCTTGGACAAAACAGGAACTTTAATTGTTATGAGTGGATAAAATAATTTGGAGGCTTGGTAGAATGTAAAAAACACTTGTAAGTCATTGTTTTTAGTGCCATTATAACTTTATACTATCACTAAACAAATAGTTGTTAGTTGAGGACTAGTTGTATTAAAAATGCCAGGAAAAATGCTTAGGAAACTATAGGCCCGTGGTGGCGAACCTATGACTAACGTGCCACAGATGGCACGCAGAACCCTCTCTGTGAGCACGCGCGCCGTCGCCCAGTCCTAGGCCTTCAGCTGGATTTTATAAAACCTTTTCGCTTTAGGCCTCCGCCGCCGTGTGCAAAAAAAAAAAGATTCAATCAATTTCAACTTCTCACGGGAAAAAAAAAATCTCGCAAAGTTGGAATTGATTGATTGAACTTTTTAGTCCTACCCAGTCTGCCATTACCACTGCAGCCATGCCCACCCAATGGGCCACACCCACCCAATGGGCCACGCCCACCCGACACCCGACGATACATAAGTGGGTTTTGGGTTTCAGATTGGGCACTCGGTCTCTAAAAGGTTCACCATCACTGCTATAGGCCAATAACATCTTTCCCACAATATTTAAATTACTTTCAGACATAAGAGCAGACAACTTCCAAGATTACTTACAAGAAAATAACATCTTTCCAATAGAACAGAAAGAAAATGAAAGAAAAAGAAGAGATACAAAAGATCAAATCCTGATTAAAGGCTAAAGATTTTTACTTAACGGTCCTGAAAGCTGATTCACCATCAACATCACGATCTAAAGAAATGATAGACTTAACAGAACAATTACTTGTTGAATTGCCTGGAGCTATATCACCATCTGCAGGAGATTTTCAGTGTCAACAATTGTTTGAGGAAAAAGAAGATCCAAAGGAGCAAAGAATGACCCGTGCAGCTTACAAACATAAGGAGAAAGAACAACAAAAAGGACTTGCACCTAAAACATATTCATTTACCTCAGAGGGAGGGGCAAGGCCAAAGAGATCTGTTATGACAGATATACAAGGAATGCTCCAGAAGCTTCACAAGCCAAAGGACGGTTAAGTTGATGACGTTGAATGTAAATGGTTTGAATTCACCACAAAAAAGGAAGAAAATATTTTACTATTTGAAACAACATAAAAATGATATTATACGTTTGCAAGAAACGCATATTACTTTAAAAGATCAAAAGTATTTGATTAATTCTAGATTGGGACTTCATTTTATTGCTCCAGCACCGAAGAAAAAAGCAGGTGTGGTTCTTTATGTTAAGAAAGTTACTGCCAAAATTAATAGATTTTGATACAGAAGGAAGATTTGTGCTTATTGAACTTTTATTGAATGGAAGAAAATGCCTTATTGTTGGCTTATATGCACCCAATCAATACCAGCAGCAGAAACAATTTTATAAACTTTTGCATCAGAAGATAATTCAATTGGATTATAAATCTGTCATTATGATGGGAGACTGGAATGGTGTTATAGATCACATGAAAGATAAAAAAAACTTTTTCTAAAGTGCTGACTCAAGTTAAATTGCCTAAAAGTTTTTTTGCATTGCAAGAGGATTTGGAATTAAGAGATATTTGGCGAGACCGGAATATAGGAGAAAGGGACTTTACTTATTTTTCGGATAGACATCACTCTCATTCTAGAATTGACTTTTTTTTTTGATAACTAATGATTTGCTCTCCAGGGTTAAGAAAGTGAAGATTCAGGAAGGTACCACCATCGTGGAGATGTGCATTCATATCACTTATACCGAAGGAGGGTCAGGACTTGACTCAGCCCAAGAATTATAGGCCAATATCCTTATTAAACACAGATTATAAGATTTTTACAAAACATTTAGCTAATAAATTAATGCAAGAATTGAAGCGGATAATTCATGTTGATCAATCTGGATTTATAACTGGTAGATACATGAAGTACAATGTTAGACAAATTGTGAATTTGCTTGAATATTTGGATAAAAACAATCAAATTCCAGCGGCTTTTATCTTCTTGGATGCTGAAAAGGCGTTTGACAAATTGGACTGGCAATTTTTATTGCGAGTGGTGGAGAGAATGAATTTTGGAGACAGATTTTGGTCAGCTCATAAGGCTATTTATCAACTACAATTAGCACAAGTCATAGTAAATGGAGGATTGACAGACATATTTAAAATTGAGAAAGGTACAAGGCAAGAATGTCCATTATCACCTTTATTATTTGTTCTGACACTGGAGATTTTATTAATTAAAGTTCGTGAATCATCGGTCATAAAAGGAATTACACTAGAGGAGAATGACTATAGGCTGAGAGCTTTTGCGGACGACCTGCTTTTTACCTTATCTCAACCTATTGACTCTGCAAGAAATTTGACACAGATTTTGACTCAGTATGGGAAAGTTTCTGGATTTAAAGTAAATAACAATAAGACTAAAATATTATCTAAAAATATGTCTAAGAAAGATAAAAGAGACTTTGGTTAATTTAACTGGTTTTGAAATAGTAAAAAAGGTGAAATATTTGGGTGTTTACATCACAGCCTCCAATGTTAAATTGTACAAAAATAATTATGATAAGTTATGGACAAAAACTCAAAAGGATTTAGATGAATGGAAAAACTTACAGTTATCCTTGTTGGGGAGAATTTCAGTGGTTAAAATGAACATTCTTCCTAAGTTTCTCTTTTTGTTTCAAATGATACCTATCTTAAAAAAGGATTCAAATTTGGAGGTGTGGCAAAGGGGTATCAATAGATTTATCTGGCAGGGCAAAAAGCCGAGGGTTAAATTTAAAATTATGCAAGATGTACGGAAAGAGGGGAACTAAAAGCCCCAAATTTAAAATTATATTATGATGCGGTGGCTTTAACTTGGATTAGTGATTGGATTAATTTAACTAATAGAGATATATTAATTCTTGAAGGTTGGGATTTATTTTATGGATGGCATGCTTATTTATTTTTTGATAAGAAAGTTGATCAAGTCTTTAAATCTCATATTTTAAGAATTGCACTTTTGCGAGTTTGGAAGAAGTATTATTATAAATTAAATTTTAAAATTCCAATTTGGGCAATTCCAGAACATGCAATACAAGGAATCACAAGGGGAGTTAAATTGGAGGGGATTGTTTATAAGGATTTACTTATCTTAAGGGGACGGGAATGGCAATTTAAAGTATTGGAAGATTTGAAACGAGATAATATTCTCCATTCCTGGTTCTCATATTGTCAATTGGTTGATAGGTGGCGTATAGATCAAAAGCTTGGTTTAACTTTGGAAGATGTAAATTGGATAAAGCAGATTAAAGATCAAAGTAGAGCTCATATTAGGAGAATTTATAGTGTTTTAATAGAACTGAATTCGGAAACAGAATTAGTTAAAGATTGTATGATTAAATGGGCACAAAATATTCAAGACCCAATTACGCTGGATACATGGGAAGCAATTTGGGTAAGAAATGTGAAGTTTACTCAAGCACAGAATTTAAGGGAAAATTTTTATAAAATGTTTTATAGGTGGCATTTAGACCCCCCCCAAAAAATTGTCTTGCATGTATCCTAACCTGCAGCCTAAATGTTGGAGATGTGGTAATTTAGATGCAACTTATTATCACATTTGGTGGACATGTAGGGACGTAAAGGCTTTTTGGATTAAGATCTGGTGGAACATCCAACAGATTTTTAAGAAAAAGATAAAATTCACACCACAATTATTTTTATTGGGTATTATGGAAAATTTGGATCTTAAAGAAATGAATTTGATGCTGTACTGCATAACAGCAGCAAGGTTATTGGTCGCTCAAAATTGGAAGAAGGATGTATTACCTACTATGGACGATTGGAGATTGAAGGTGTCATATTTTGCAGAAATGGCCAAGATTTCCGCATATTTGAAAGATCAATCTCAAGAAAAAAGTATTTTGGTATGGAGAAAGTATGAAATTAATAATTATCATATTGCTTTTGATTAATTTTTTTATTATTTTTATTTACTTAGTATAATTTATATATTATTATATTTTATATTCATGTTTATTATTGTATATTAGAGTTAAAGTATGTTAATATTTGATTGTATTATGTTTGGGTAGCTTTATTTAGATTTGGGATGTTATGTGCTTATCCCTGTATTCAATTCTGGGAGGTCCGGGAGGGGGAGGGGGGAAGGGGATGAAGGGGGTAGAGTTATATAAAATTTGGTGTATTACTATGTTAATACACCAACAAGCGGGCCTGGCCTAGGGAGGATTTTTAAACTGGGTTTTTTAGAAATTTTAACTATCACAACACAAAAATTTTGGTTTTAATTTGGTTTTATTCGGTGGGGTGTGTGGGTCTTTCTTTGTTTTAATAATGTTGTGAGCCGCCCTGAGTCCTTCGGGAGAAGGGCGGGATATAAATTGAAATAATAAATAAAAAAATAATAAATAAATAATGTAATTTTTTTTTTGTGAAGAGAAGGTGGTCGGCTGGTACCCCCAAACTGCATCCGAAGGTTGAGGAAAAGAAGGAGGAGGGATGTGTAGGGTAATTGGAAGAGAAAGAGGAGAGAGGTGTGGGTAGGAGGGGAGGAAAGGAAGAGGGAAGTAGGTAGGAAGGGTGAAAGAGAGGGTGGATGCGGGGGGGGGGAACTGCCGATCACCTCCGAAAATATGATGTTTAATAGGGTTTTGTTTTTTTATGTGCACCATATTTGTATTAAGAACTTGTTTATTTGAAAATTAATAAAATTTGTAAAACCGAAAAGATCAAATCCTGATTGATAAAATGGTTTAAGAATTGCAAAGTTAATAAACCATATTGTCTGAATTGATTATAAAAAGATGTTTGATTCATTGCTGCATAATCACATAATCATCAAACATTTGGAAACAATCGGTCTCAGTAAAAATTTTAAAAAAATACTGAAACTTAAAAGACAGAATTGATGGTTGGAAATAAAAATATGGGATTGACAACATTAAGAAAGACATCTTCCAGAAAGATTCATTATTACCCTTATTTGTCATTGCTATGATCCTTTTCAGTGATTTTGAAGAAATCAAATCTTTGGTTACCAAGCCGCAAAAATTGTTAATAAAATTTCATGTTTGCTTTATATGGATGATCTAACGCTTTATAGAAAATCAGAAATTGATATCCAGTCATCGACAATATTATAAGAATTTTTAGCAATAGATATAGCAATGGATTTTTGCCTCGAGCAGGTGTGTTGGCCCTGCATAGCTAGTAATGTGGACCACAAGAGATAATAAAAAATATTTAAAAAACAAAAGAAGTGTATTATTTATATACATTAACTATATTATATTATATTATATTATATTATATTATATTATATTATATTATATTATNTATATATATATATATATATATATGCGACCCAAGACAATTCCTCTTCACTCAGTGCAGCCCAGGCAAACCAAAAGGTTGGATACCCATGGCCTAAAGAAATGCGCTACAATAGCAATAAATCAGGGTAAAATCATGAATTGTGATGAACTGAAATACTGAATGGCCAAATCATTAGGAGCAAACCGGATAAAGTCTACAAGTATCTGAGCATTTTATGGTAGGATAACATTAAGCATGAACAAGTTAAAAATGTGTTTAGTAAAGAATACATCTAAGAAGTAAGGAAAGTGGTTAAGACAAAATTGAATTGTGAAAACCTAATTAAAGCCACCAATATCTGGCCCATATATGTTAGATAACAAATTGATTATAAATAATAATATAACACAGTCACCAAAATGATTCACTGGGATTTTTTTATAATTTTTATAAAAATTATTATGTGTCAGTAATAAAAGATCAGTGGGAACACAAAGTTGAAAAGATACTCAAAATGAGCAAGTTGAAATATTATGGGATTTCTGGACACAAACTAGCTCCTAACACACCAGATTTTAATGGTAGTTGAAAAGAAGAAAAAAGTGGACAACTAATGTTGCAATAGCAGGGTACAGTAGAATAGAAGACAAAGAACTGGAGAAAACAAACTGTCAAGATCTGGAAATTGACATTAAAAACTACAGCATAAATCAACTGTGGTGATCTCAGTGATTATTGGCATAATGGATGTCATACCAAAAAAAAGCATTTAGAAAATACATCAACTGACTTACAAAATTTCAATTCAAGAGGCCATCATTCAAAATTTCAATTCAAAAGGCCATGTGAGATCCACACATATACTATTTTGAAATCCTAGATTCTTTGGTAGAACTTGATACATATGAAATCCAATACCAGCTAAAGAACTGGCAGCTGTAATTTCACACATTTCTATATATTAATATGAACGCATATACTATAAAGCCAGAATTGACTGCAAAAGCCATTCCTGCGAAGGAGCTTAAGAAACAGTGGACTTCTTAGTTTGCTGCTGCAAGAAGATTGCACCAACTGACTACAAGAAATGACATCACAAAGTAGTAATAATGGTGCACTGGAAGATCTGCAAGAAACATCATTTGCCTGCAAGTTTCTATGGAGATTCTCAGTCATCCAAGTCATATCAACATATCAACTCTGAACAGATACATCAAATTCACACGGAAAGATGTTAAAGAAAATAGTCTAGACTTCTTGGACTCTGCAATACCCATTAAGGGGTATTGTCAGAAGCCTTAACATTAAAGTTTACAGAAAACCCCCACACAGAGATCAATATTTACATTTTGATTCTCACCATCCACTGGAACACAAAATGGGAGTTATCAGAACTCTACACCACCAAGCTGCAGGCCTGCCAGCCAGCAAACATAAGAAAAAGAATTAAAACACTCAAGGAACCCCTCAGAACATGTGGCTATCCCAACTGGGCCTTCATCAAATCCAAAAAAAATCCCAGCAAGAGCTCCTCCATAATAGAAGAAAACAATAAATGAAACAATGTTGTCATTCCATTGCAGGAATGGAATGTCATTGCAGGAATATCTAAAAAGCTCAGGAGGATCTTCAACCAACACAACATACATGCACAATTTAAACCCAAGAATACATTAAGGCAGAAGCTTGTCCACCCCAAGGTTAAAACACCCAGACACAAACTGAGCAATGAAATAAGACATGTGCAGATCTGTAAATTGGGGAAACAAAACAACCACTTCATAAATGCATGGTACAATATAGGAGAACAAACTCATCAGGACAAGATTCAGCAGTCCATCTACATTTAAAAGACAAAGGCCATTCTTTTGAAGACAGCCAAGTCCACACTTTGGACAGAGCTGGTTTGAAAGAAGGGTCAAAGAGGCCATCTATGTCAAAATTGAACAGCTCTCTCTCAACAGAGAGGGACAGATACAACATAATTTATCTCCAGTTCACAGTACAGTCCTTTCAGCAGTTCCAAGAAGACTCCACATCCATTTGCACCACTCAGGTGACCTTGAGGACACAGATAAACCAAGTGGCCCCAACAACTCTCTAAAAGAATGCAAATGGTCAGTTGTCTGCAAGGAATATAAATCCTTTGATTCCCCACCATCCAGTAGAGAAGCTTCTTGGATGAGAAGCAAAACGTCTTCAAAGAAAAACAAGGAAGTCCAGTTGCCTCTTGAAAAGGCACCTATGGGACAACCATGACCTGGATGACTGAAAATCTCCATAGACAAGGAAAAGACCATATTTGCTTGGTCTACATATTGTTGAAAGAAAAATCTTCATCAGGGTCCAGTCCAAGCTGGGAATAATCAACCTGGAGACTGCTTTAGAAAGAAGGTTGTAGTTTATTGAAGAGGAGAGCCAGACAGAAAGATGGCTCTGGAAAAATTGTAGTAGGGAATGGTTTTTTATACCTTCTTGGGCTTTTGTTTGGAGTTGTTCCTGTGGCATGAACTTTGACCTGAGTCTGCCTTTCTGATATTCTGATGGTGGTGGGTTAAACCTATTATGTCCCAAAGGTAATATCCTGCTTCCCTGGGGCTGTGGCTGATGACTGTGGGATTTTTTGGTATGAGGGATTGTTGATTCTAGGGATCTTTTTTTCTAATCTCAGCTTCCGGACTCTGTTTGACTCTGTTGCTCCCGAGGATGTGGACAGGGTCTTGGGAGGGCTGAATGCAACCACGTTTGTTGGATCCGTGCCCCTCCTGGCTGGTACTGGCAGCTCGGGAGGGTACACGAGCCTGGCTCCAGGGAATTGTTAACGCTTCTTTGCAGGAGGGTGTCTTTCCTGCGGCCCTTAAGGAGGCCGTTGTGAGGCCCCTCCTCAAGAAGCCTTCCCTGGACCCAGATGAGTTGGCCAGTTATTGCCCAGTCTCCAACCT
>NW_015386659.1:726251-741188 GCF_001527695.2 Protobothrops mucrosquamatus | reverse complement strand
TAAAAGTAATTTTAATCGGAAACACAGCTGGCAATATTTGGTTTTTAATTCGGCTTTTATTGGGGTTTATATTTTTGTATTTCTGTATTTTTGTATTTTGTGTATAGTATTTGTTTTTTAATATGCTGTGAACCGCCCTGAGTCCTATGGGAGAAGGGCGGTATACAAATTAAATTAACATTAACATTAACATTAATCTTTCTGACAAGATTATCACATCTGCATTTCAGCAGACCTGGTTTCTGTTTGGGGCAGAGACTTGGGGGGAGGGGTTTCTGCTTTAAGATCCTTTGGAAAAATATAATATTCTGCTTTTTAATATTCCCAAAAATATTTCTTTCTGGATGGGGGGGGCTGACTTCCCACAATATAATAGTAATGCACAGATCACACCCCATATGAAACCACACAATGTCTTAACAATTTGGGTGAACCACAGTAGTATCCAAACCTACACAGAAAAAGAAGCAGAACATAAATATTAACTTTGACAAGTTACCTGAATCAGAATCATCCATATTAAATGGATTCCATTCTCCTCTAGAGATTTCATTACTACAAAGCGGGCCACTGAAATAAAAAATGTTTAGATCAGATTAAATTATTATATTAATAAATTATACCATCTGATGTAGCCACAAATCAGGGGATATAACATCTTCAAGTATAATATTCTACATTTATGGAACTGATAAATGTTTATCTTCCCAAGCTGTTTTTCTTTTAAAAGGACAAATACAAAAATAAAGTCCAAAAATGGTATCAGAGAGCCTATGTCCTAAGAGGACAGTGCAATGCTGAACTTATTTCTCTGACATTACTTCATGGCTTTCCCCCCAAATTACTCCAGAATGTTCTGTATTATTCTAAACCAGTGTTTTTCAAACTTAGCTAAGATGTGGGATTTCAACTCTACAAATTCCACAACTAGCATGAAGCAATTTAATTAGAGGAAAGCTTTACCAGTATTATTATATGGCATTCACAATTTTTTTATCCTAGGTTATTGAATATGCTTGTGTTACTATGAATCAGACACTGGGCATAATATTCAGAAACAAATACTTTCCATAGAAGATCTGCACATATTTACTGTACACATAATAGTATCTCAGACAAATATTTTTAATTCAGTCTGAATAAAATAGCTTCTTCAATCAAACATATCAGGGAGGGAGGGAGGGAAAGAGAAAGGGAAGGAGGGAGGAAGGAAGAAAGGAAGGAAGGAAAGCCAAACTGAAAACATTTCAAAAAATTATCTGATGTCATTCATATTTTCATGATGCACAAGATCTGAAAAAAATTAAAAATATTAACAATTGAATTTGTAAGATTATTATAATTATTAAATGTAAGGGGTTACATGCAAAGGCAACTGATGTTATTATCAATTTACTAGATATCACTACTCAACTGGATTTGTGGCATATGGACCTAGCTTAAATTCATTATCATCCCAAACTGGTCATATGTTTTATAGTTAGAAGAAATGAGGGCAATTTTGTTAGCTTGGGTCTTCAATATCCTGGCTCATACCCTACCTATGAATTAAAGCCAACCAATATTTAGCTACAGAGCAGCTGCCCTATTAGATATGTTTAACAGCTAAAATATTTTGTAAACAAGTCATTCTAGAAAGAATTCTATGATAGCCCTACATATCAAAACAATAGTCTAGATACATTTTTTCAAATAATTTTTTTAAGAATTATAAATAAAAAGAATAAGACCATTCATGGATTCTTTTAGGCATACCCAAGTCAGTGGGTTTCAAAACACAGATACCTAGGCAACATACACACAAGCTGTTGTGATTCCTTGCCTGCCAGCAGATCCAGCAGCCGAATCCAAGGAAACAGATGATGATGAGGTGGTGCCTGGGTTCGCATTGGAGTCTGCAGAAGGCTCTGAGGAGCAAGAAGACTCAGAGCCAGACATGGAGCCTGGCCCATCTACTTACGCTCAGGCAAAGACACAGCTGTTTTGGGGGCCTGAACTAAGTGACGAGGAGGAACAGCTGGGGCCAGTCCCGGATGCACAAACCATGCCCTGGCTAGACTATAAGAGGAGAGGTATGGGAGGTGCTGGTTGCCGAAGGCAACTTTTCATGCTACGGCTTCATCCTGTTGTTGGATTTCTTGCCTTAGGATCTTGGACATTAACCAGGATTGTCAGATTTCTGTGTGTTTGAGTGACTTGAACCTTGAGCATTCCAGCTGAGAACTCAGAGACTGATCTTGTTCGTTTCAACAGCTAAAGGACGGGTTGGAGTTTGTTCCATAAAAGCTGTGTCAAAATAAAAGGTGTTTTTTCTTACAAAGTCCTGCCTTGTTCAATGAAAAGGGGTTTTCCTTGCAAGTAAGCGGTTGAGTAGTACTCGTGTAGGCTGGGACAGAACACAAGCACTCCAAGGCTAGTATCACTGCTCATTACTCCATTATTTCCTACTTTTACTTATACGTCCTATTATTCCTCCAACTACTATTCCTTGTGAGACCTACTGCTACAACACAGTATTTTTTTTCTATCTGCTTTAGTCTGCTTCAGAAAATTTCAGTATCTTTAGGGCAGCAACCAAGTTGATTAGGGGACTGGATGCTAAAACATACGAAGAACTGTTGCAGGAATTGGGTATGTCTAGTATAATGAAAAGAAGGACTAGGGGTGACATGATAGCAGTGTTCCAATAATCTAAGGCAGACATGTCAAACTCACGATATCACGTGACATCGCGCAACATATCTGGACAGTTTTACCATTGCCGGCAATGGGATGGGTGCGGTTTCCGCATGATGCATCCGGCCAGTGGGCCGGCAGTTTGATACCCCTGATCTAAGGGGCTGTCACAAAGAAGAGGGTGTCAACCTATTCTCCAAAGCACCAGAAGGCAGGACAAGAAGCAATGGATGGAAACTAATCAAGGAGAGAAGCAACCTAGAACTAAGGAGAGATTTTCTGACAGTTAGAACAATTAATCAATAGAACGACTTGTGGGTGCTCCAATATTGGAGGTTTTTAAGAAGAGATTAGACAACCATTTGTCTGAAATGGTATAGGACAGGGCTCCCCAACCCCCGGTCTGTGGACCAATAGTGGGCCTCAGCATGTCAGCAACTGGTCCGCACAAACAAGCAAAGCCCCATCCGTGGGATGCAGGCAGCACATAAAACCATGCACTCTCTGGTCCGTGGAAAAATCTTTCTCCACGGAACTGGTCCCTGGTGCCCAAAAGGTTGGGGACCTCTGGTATAGGGTTTCCTGCTTGAGCAGGGGGTTGGACTAGAAGACCTCCAAGGTCTCTTCCTACTCTATTATTCTGTTATTTTTTTTAACATATCAACACTACCCCATCAAGCTGCCTCTCTGCTTAGTTTTAATAGTCAACAGTTGCTGTGCAGGCTAGGAAGACATGACAACAGCAATACAGATGCTGACCATTTTATAGGCAGCCTGTCCTCTCACAAAGATCAATACAAATTACAAAAATATAAACATAAATTATCAAAGGAAAAAAGTATGAAAAAGAATAAAGAAAAGAAAAAGAAAAAAATTATCCCTCATTCCAATAAGTAAGGATACTTTTAATAAATTATCACTATCTCTAAATACATCATAATGTCTCTTCTCCCCATACCTCAGTTCATACATATAAAAAAGATAAAATCCAAATACATCAATCATTCTTTCTTAGCAAAAAACCAGCAAACGCATTATTCATTCAGCCCCATTCAACCTAACCTTGTATTCCTTTCCTGGTTTTTAAAAATATTCTTTAATAGTCTTCAAGGCCTACTGAACCCTGGAGAGACTAAACTAGCTTACAAGAAAGACCAAAAGAAGAACAGAATTGAGGTATTGGAAGACCAAAAAGTATATGGCCAGCACACTAAAAAAAATAGTGGGAAAAGCAGATAATAACAAGACCTGGCAATGGCTAAGAGCAGGAAAGTTGAACAGAGACAAATTCTGGCTACACGACCAAGCCTTAAGGACAAATGCATACAAAGCCAGAATTGAGAAGACCACAATAGAATAAGTGCTGCCTATGCAAAGAAGCTATGACAACCTGATGCCGCTAGTTCGATGCAGCCTTCTTTCCTCCACCCAAGTCACCTCGGTCAACTCGCTGCAATTTCTTCACAAAACATCTCAACACTGGAAATTTGCTGCGGGGATATCTTGCTGCGTGTGCCGGATGGAGGGCAAGCAGGTGAGCGGACTATCGGAGGAGGGTGGCAAGGGGCAGGATGCTGGAGAGCTGGGCAGGTTGGCAAGCGAGCGGAATGTCAGAGGGCAGTGGTGGTAGGTTGGCTCAGCCTGAACACCAAACTGGCAGTTTGGCTGCAGTGGGGGGTGGAGCAGAAGGAAGGGAAGCAGCGACAGGCAGGGGCTTCCTATTTTGACACCACCGCCATTGCCTCCTCGCCTTGGGCTGTGCCAGATGGGAAGCAAGTGAGCAGGCTGACAGAGGGTAGAGTGTCCCATTTTTGACTCCCTCACTACCACTGTTGCCTCTGGGCCTTGGCTTCAGACTGGATGTTGAATGGGCAGTTCAGTTGTAGTAGTGTGCAGGGCAGGTTTCTTTTAAAGCACTGCCACCATAACTGTCCAATGTTTTTTTTGCACAATTGTTTTTTTAAAGTGCCGCAGGTCTGAATTTCTTTTAAATCCTCACCGCCACTGTTTTGCAAAAAAATTTTCCTTGTAGAGTTGTGGCGGCATTTAAAATGCAGAGCCAGGGCACTTAAAAAAAATTGTGCAAAAATTTGCAAAGTTGCAGTGGCTGCCCTTTAAAAGAAATTTACTCTGCATACCACCACAGCTGAACCGCTCATTTGCCATTTGGTCGGGAGCCAAGGCCAAAGGCAATGTCAGTAGTGTGGGGGTGAAAATTGAAAGTGCCCTGCCCAGTGACGCCGCCACTTTGCCTTCTGTTAACCTGCTCCCTCGCTTCCCATCTGGCACAGCCCAAGATGCGGAGGCAATGGCAGGGGGTGTCAAACTAGGAAGCCCCCACCTGCTGCTGCATTTCTGCCCTCCGCTCCATCTCTCACTGCAGCCAAACTGCCGGTTCGGTGTTTGGGCCAAGCCAACCTACCGCCGCCACCCTGACACCCCATTTGCTCACCCATCCACCCGGCTTTCTATCCAGCACCCTGCCCCTTGACACCGCCCTCTGACACCCCCACTCACTCACCCAGGTCTCCATCCAGTGCCTGCAGCAAGTTATCCCCACAGCAAATTTCCATCCTGCAAAGAAATGGCAGCAGCGAGTTGGCAGAGGGGACATAACAGTAGCAAGAAGGCCACCCCCAGCTGGCTATGTCAAGCTAGTAGTGTCTAGTTGTACCATTCTGACTTGCCACATAAGACCCCACACTTAACAGCTGTCAATAAGAAAGGCAAAAATATCTGGATAGAGCATGTGGTAGTAATTGGAGACAGCAGAACAGTAGAGAAGGAACTGGAGAAGGTAATAATACAACGACCTGCAAATATAAATAGAATGACCCTGGCAAAAGAAAGCAAAGGTAGTACCAATAGTTATAGACTCCTTGGGTGCAATCTCAACAACTGGAGTACCACTTGAATACCATCAGCACTAACAAATTCACCACCAGTCAATTGCAAAAGGTAGCTTTACTCAGAACACTTCCATCCTGAGATGATACTTTTAACACCATCAAACATCATCTGCCTTAGTGAACTATTGCAGCAAGGAAAGTATCTTTAGCAAATCTCTGTACTCATGCCAGCACTCCTTCATCCCCACAAACCATCCCTTACCTTCACTGCACCTCTGCACACCATCACTGATGTACATAGCACCTCTAACACATCCTTCTTGACGTGCACCCTCTTCCCAATCTGCATCCCTGTGCACTCTTCCCAATCCACACCATACTCTCATGCATCGTCTTCAATCCTTTTGGCACCTCTTGCACATCCTGATCCATCATGCACCCTCGTCCACTCAACTGTACCACATCACATCCTTGTGTTTCTTCCCCAGCCCACATGACTCCTCTTATATATTCCTTAAGATCAAGAGTGGCAGATGTAGAAAGATGTTTCTAGAAAAAATATAAATATGCACAGATAAAATAAGTGTTACTTAACTTTTACTGCTGTCAGTAGCCTCAGACCCAAAAAGGAGGATTTCTTTGGAAATAATAAATGTTGTATCTCTTAAATAATTATGAGAAAGAATCCTAACTCCTTCCTGGACAAAAATTCTTTGACAAGGGAAATGATTTTTTTCCCAATAGCCATTTGGAAAGTACAGCTCTTCTTTGCCTTCTGTACAATTATCCTATACACCGCTGAAATAACATATACATTTTCAAAAACTGCTAATGGGGGAAACCTACTTTTACAAAAATTCTTGAAAGCTGCCCTCACAAATATTTTTACTGTAATATAGGTAGTCCTCAATTAACAGCTTCTTTTAGTCATTGTTCAAAGTTACAATGGCACTGAAAAAACTGACTTGTGACTGCTTTTCACACTTATGAATGTTGAAGCATCTCCATGGTCACGTGATCAAAATTCAGATATTGGCAATTGACTCATATTTATGATGGTTGCAGTGTCTCAGTCATATGATATACCTTTTACAATCTTCTGATACCAGATTAATTTACAACCATGTTACTAACTTAACAAACGCAGTTATTCATGGACTTCCACTTTGCCATCTGGAGGCGAACTCACCCCACTGGGGGACCCTGGAAAGGGTCGAAAGTCGCCCTGTAGGGGCGACGAACGAGAAGGGGATCCCTGCCTGATCGCGGGAGGACAGCAGCCCTTCCACTTGATCTGGGGCAGCTCTCCAAACCGGTGGGGGAAACACTGGCCATAGCAATATGGCTCGTCATTAAGCTGCTAACAGCCGAAGTCAAAATTATTACCAAGCACCTTTAAAGCAACGCGGATGAAGCTGTGAGATCTTCTCTTCTCTTTAAGACTCTAAATATCTTTTCTGCAATAGCTGACCTAAGTATTTTCCCCCCTGTGAGGAGACAGGGAAAGGAATTCCTATCCCACCCTCTAAGAACAGCGGCGACTGACTACCCAGGGGAAACAAAGCAATTATAAAAATAACTTTAAACTAATTGGATGCATATACTTTCAAAATTTGGGGAATAAAAAGTTTTCCTAAAAGTTTTCTTATTCCTACTTTACTGGATATGCTGATTTTTATCTAAAAAGAAAAGAAATAAACTTTGAAAAACTATTATAAAAACGGGGGACCTAAAACGTTTTAAACGGCATCGGTGACATCTCATGGTGAAGTCTGGTATTACAAGTTGTTATTCCCTAAAAGAGACTTGGCTTGAAGCCCAGACTTCAGATAAAACTCTGTTGACTTTGATAGAGACCACCTGTGAGAAACTCAGCGGTAAAGAGAACTTCTGGGCGGCCTAACTGGCATCCTTGAACTATGAATGTAAACCTTTACTGACTTTCAGAGTTATATGTGGGGAATTGCTTTCCTATCTCTTTATTTGAGGAACAGTGGTCATTATATGAGATGATGAAATACCTTGGACTATAACATTTTACTTGAAAAATGACTTTTTCTATAAAGATTACCTATAAATATGTGAAATAGAGGTCCCATACCTAGTTATAAAATTATTTTTAATGTCTGGTTTTAAAGTCCTCAGCTTAACACATTTTAAAGAGAATATGGATGAAGACCAGGAAAAGATCCTTTCCAGGTTGAAAGCAATACATGAAACCATTCTTTCAGCTTGTGACAAAATAAGACCCAATATAAAAGAACAAGATGCCAGCCTAGATACACAAACCCAAATTTTGACTACAATCAAAGAACTAACAATGCAGAAGATAATAGAAGAAGTGGAACAATCAAATACTAAGACAGAGGACTCAATTGACCAACAAATACAGTTAATGGAAAATCCAGAAAAGGGAATGACAACACTGAAAATGGAAAAGACTTTCTACATAAATCAGAAGAAATTTGAGAAAGAAGAACAGATTGAATGTAAGATAAATATATCAGGACAATCATGGGGAATTGGAATAATAGGGAAACGATTTAATGAATACAAATCGGCTAGCCCTTCCAAACAAATGGCAACTAAATGGTCTCTCTTATTTCAAATAATATATATAATAGTAGAGGGAGATCTATTTGATGATCTAAAAGCACTGACATGGAAGGCTAGTTGGCAAAGAAAGAAAGCCAGAATAAGGCTGAAGAAAATTGGGGTTTTGATTTATTAGAGGGGATTTCATATTACTAATTAGAGGGTTAAAGAGAGAAGTTGAGGATTTCTGGTGGTTGTTGCTGAGTCTAGACCCAGGGAAACCACTCTCCGTCCTCTGGGTTCGATATTCTTCTGCTGATGGGTCCGTTTGGGCTGAACGCCACCCCGGAGAAGTGGCCACTGAAGGGTGAATCTTTGAGGAACGCGGGTGAAGTCAAAGCAGCCCCTGGAACCAACAGAAGGCGGAACACATTTATGAGATCCGCCATTAAGAGATGATCGTCGGAGATGAACAAATAGCTGAGTTTGACAGCAAGCAGCTGATCCGGGTGAGAATATGCTTATTTTCTCTAGAAGGTGGATTTTATCTGAAATAGCCTGTCTTTAATAAAAATGTGAAGCCTGAAAGGAGGAAGGAGGAATTTTTCCCCCTCCCGCACAAGCGGCGGTTTAAGCTCCATCGCACTACAAAAGAGAAAAACTAATTTGGACTACATTAAAGTTTTTTAAGTGTTAATAGAAACTTGGGAAACTTATTTTCTTTTTGAAAAACAATATTTTTACTGGGGAAAGCCATTCTAGTTATATTCTTTCTCTAAAACTTCAGAAACCTCTTCTTTTATTTTTAAGTTTTTTCTTCTTCCTGTCTAAATGCCTGGGAAAGATACAATGTTCCTCCTGCAGCTACATTAAAAGCTTTTTTCCCTTGTTCTTCAGTAGTGGTTGTTTATTAAGCTGGGGAACTTGGCTGAATGCCCAGACATTCTTATCTGACTTTGATTTACTTAAAGAGACTTTTTTTCTTCTTCTCCATCTCTTTGATTTGTTCTCTCCTGCCTCGCCCTGGCTGTACAATACAGATTTATTCCAAGAACAATTGAACATTAAAGAGCTCTGGTTTTTTTTTTGGGGGGGGGGGCTTTTTTCCTTGTTGCTGAATAGAATTTGCTGGACTATAAATTGGATATTTTTTTTCTACAGTTTGTTTTTTCTTCCTTTTGGGGGCTTACTTCCTCTCTTTTTCTATTATTTTTTCTCCTTTTCCTTTTTGGACTCTTCCCTATTTTTTGGACATCTTTTTTTTCTTTTTTTGTGGGAGTGTTTTTTCCCTTTTTCCAGTTTTTCATTATCACTAATTTTGTTTGCCTCTTGCTGGATTGCTCTTTCTTTTTGGATGCTTTTGGGGTCCCGTTCTACCCCCCCATTGGAATTACTTTCTTTTCTTTTCTTTTTGAACCACGTCTGGCTTCTTCTCCTAGTAATAAGAGTGTGTTGGATTATAATTGGCCATCGGGCCACCTGGTGGATTATAATATAATGCAATAATTGGAAGATGAGTACTTCAAATTTGGCCAAAGGGGTGAGAAAGGGCTCCTCCGCACCTGCTTCGACCTCGGCGAGCCCAGTTCCTCAAAAATCAATTACTACATTCCTACAACAAGAAAGAGTGGAACCTCAGCAAAAGGATATGGATAAAAATTAAGAAGACCTGAAAAATGATCTCGTTAAAATGAACCAAAAAAATGGAAACCTTTCAACAGGCGATTACGGATAATCAACAAAGAATTCAAAAAAATGGAAGATAAGTCAGTGGAAGTTGATCAGAAATTAGAATTCTTGCAAGATGAGAACCAGAGATTGGTGCATTCTAACACGGAATTGGAAGATAGCCTCGCTCTGATGGAGAGGGAAAGGGCATCATAAGATTCTAAAATGTAAAAGAGGAGGAGGAGAATTTGTTAGATTTAATGAGTGAGTTACTTGCAGAGTTACTTGGAATGGAAAAGAACCAAATGAATCGAGAAATAGATCAGGTCTTTAGAGTTAATTCAAGCTATGCCAAAAGAAACAGAGTGCCCAGGGAAGTCCATGTAAGATTCCTCAAAAGATTTATACGAGACGAGATTCTGAGAGCAATAAGAGATCAACAACTGAAATACAAAGAAAAAGAGCTAATAGTTCTTAAGCAAATTCCTAGAAGAATAAGAGAAGCCCGAAGAGAATACCAATTCCTAACAAGGAAACTGGTTGATAAAGGTGTGAATTTCAGATGGTTGGTCCCAGAAGGATTATTAATCTTCTGGGACTCAAAAAGATACAGATTGGATACTCCATTTAAAGCAGAGGAATTTTTTAACAACCACAGAGCTTTTCTGGAAAAAGGCGACTCTGAATCCAAGAAACAAGAGGAAACGACCGTTGCAGGAGAGTCTAAACAAGTCAAGGAGGAAGAACCCAAAAAGACCCAATCAGAGGAAGAAGTATGACCGAAAGACCAGAGGCAGATAAGCTCTCCTAGAAGACTGAGGTCTAGATATAACTGAAGCTATGGAGGAGGTTGGAATTATTTCAATAAATATAAACGGTCTGAACTCTCCTTCAAAAAGGAGGAAAATCTTTATTAGGCTACAAAAGTTGAAAATGGAGATAATTTGTCAAGAGACACATATTAAGAGACAACATTCTAGGCTTTTAGAACAACCAAAAATGGGTAAAGCTTTACTTCTCCTTGGCACTTCAAAAGAAAAGAGGTATAGCTTTTTATATAAAGGAAAAGTTGAATCCAAAACAAGTTTATGCAGATGAAGAGGGGAGAATATTAATGGTGGAAATTACGTCGAATCAAAACCAAATATTGATGGTCGCAATATATGCACCCAATGAGAAGCAAGACCAGTTCTATAAGCAATTACATAATAAACTTGTGGACTTAAACCACCAAAACCTTTGTATATTGGGAGATTTAAATGCAATAGCTGATGCAACATGGGACAATAAAAGCTACAAAAAAGGGAAAAAGGGGCGTTGTCTTACCTGAACGCCTTTTCTCAGCAGGATGATGTAGAGTCCACCGATTGGGTTATTTCAGCCTTCCTGCTCAGACTAAGACAAAAAAACTTTGCCATGCCTCCCTCTGGGTGTGTCTTCCCCAGTGTTTGTCAAGGTGAAGTATCCAGACGCAAGGCTCCAAACAAAAAATAAAAGACACATGCCTAGACTAATGACAAACAGGGTGGGTGTGGACTCTACACCATCCTGCTGAGAAAAGGCGTTCAGGTAAGACAACGCCCCTTTCTCCAGCAGAATGGGTGTAGAGTCCACCGATTGGGACATACCAAAGCCGCTCATGTCCCTGAAGGGAGGGAGGTCTAGGCCTGTGTCCCCTGAGAAGTAACTACTTGCTGTAGAACCCGTCTACCAAAGGCAGCTTCCGCTGCTGCAAATCTGTCAATCCTATAATGTTTAATGAAGGAAGAGGGGGATGACCAAGTCGCCATCCTGCAAATTTCCTCGAGCGAAGCCTGGGTAGACCAGGCTGCTGAGGCCGCAGCACTGCGTGTAGAGTGGGCCGTGATTTGAGAAGGGACTGGAAGGGACTGTGAAACGTAAGCCCTTGTAATACAAGCTCTAATCCACCGTCCAATGGTAGAAGAAGAGACCTTCCTACCCAGCGCAGATGGCTGGAAAGACACGAATAAGGCCTCTGACTTCCTGAAGGCCGAGGTTCTTTTAAGGTTATGACGCAGGGCCCTGCAAACGTCCAACGTATGCCACCCTCTCTCCAGACGATAGGAAGGGTTAGGAAAGAAGTTAGGGAGTACCAGGTCCTGGGATCGATGGAAGTCAACGCCTGCAGCACCTTGGGCAAATCCCAGGATGGGTAACGATGGACCGTAGGTAGACCAGTGTTCACCGCGCCCTTGAGAAAAGCACCAACCGCTGGGTGGTGAGACAGGGAAACTTGGTTGTCACAAGTGAGAACCGTCGATAATGCTGCTATCTGCCTGCATATAGTGCTGGCTGACAGTCCCCTATTTAATCCCTCAAGCAAATACTACAATATATCTGGGATAGTGACAGAAAGCGGCGAGGCACTGCCGGCTACACCAGGAGCAGAAGTTTTTCCAAGTGGCATCGTAGATCCTGCTGGTCGATGGACGCCGTGAGGCTTGAATAACTGAGATCACCCCGGAGGAATAGGACTGTCTAGTTAGACCTTCCCGCTCAAGTGCCAAGCGGCTAATTGGAGCCACTGCGGATCAGGATGTTGGAGATTCCCCTGGCTGAGAGCTACTCGGTCCGGGGGGATTCTCCACGGTGGCAAGAGCGACAGGTCTACCAGGTCGGCAAACCACGGTCGACGCGGTCAAAGTGGAGCAATTAAGATTAGCTCCGCTTGTTCTTGTAGGAGCTTGCGAATAGTCGCTTGGAGTAACGGAAGAGGGGGAAAGGCATAAAGCACGCCCTCCGGCCATACGCTCTGGAGGGCGTCCGTCCCCTCTGCCCCCCTTGACGGGAATCTGGAAAGGAACCTGGGGAGCTGAGCATTGTCCGGGGAGGCGAAGAGATCCAGAACAGGTTGGCCGAACCTGTGAGCTATCTCCCTGAACAAGTGTGAATCCAGTTTCTACTCCGAATGATCCACAGTGGCCCTGCTCAGGGAGTCCGCCTGTTGATTTGCCTCCCCCAAAATGTGTTCCGCCCTGATGGAGCTCAGAGTGGACTCTGCCGAAAGTCCCAATGCCAGGGCTTCCTGCATGAGAGGCCAAGAGTGGGTCCCCCCTTGTCTGTTTACGTGAGCCTTGGCCGCAATGTTGTCTGTCAGGATCAACATGTTTCCCTGCCACAAGGGAGGAGAACGTCCGGAGAGCCAGGTGAATGGCCCTGAGCTCCAGCCAATTGATGTTGTGAGCCAGGTCTGACCTGGACCACCGACCCTGTGCTAAGTGGTTGTGAAGATGTGCCCCCCAACCAAACAGACTGGCGTCTATGGTCAGGGTGATCATGATCGGTTCCTTGAAAAGAGTGCCTTTGGTCAAGGCGGACGAGGTCCACCATAGAAGTGAAGCCAGGGTGAGATGGGGAACCCTGACTTTCCTTTTGGAGGCACTGATGTTGCGTCTCTGAAAGGGAAGGAGGAACCATTGGAGGCTCCTGGAGTGGAGCCTGGCCCACGGAACAATGCCCAAGCAAGGGATCATCTTCCCCAGGAGTTGAGAGAGTTGTACCAGAGGTACCCTCTTTTCCCTGCGGATCTGCTGGGCCAGCCTCCGAATGCTGACGTGGCGCTCCGGAGAGAGATAGACTTTGCATAGGTTCGAATCTATCAATGCTCCCAGATGGAGCAGACGTCTTGTGGGTGTTGTGTGACTCTTTTTGAAGTTCACGGAAAACCCGTGATCCTGAAGTGTTTGGATTGTGATTTCCAGGTCCGACTGGGCTGAGTGGAAGGATCTGGACTGTACAAGTATATCGTCCAGGTAGCACTGTACGCGCACGGGCCTCATCCTTAGATGAGCCGCCAGCACGGCCAAGATCTTTGTGAAGACCCTCGGAACCGAGGAGAGACCGAAGGGAAGGGCCCGATACTGGTAATGCCGGTGCGCGTAACAGAACCGCAGGAACCTGCGTTGTTCCTGGAGGATCAGAATGTGGAGGTAAGCCTCTGTCAGGTCGACGAAGGAAAGGAAGTCCCCTTTCCTGATGCTCGCCAAGAGGGACTTTAGGGTCTGCATCTTGAACTTCCTGTAAGTTAGGAAGTAATTTAGACCCTTCAGGTCCAGTATCACCCTCCATCCTCCTGAGGCCTTGGGGACTACAAACAGGATGGAGTAGAAGCCCACTCCTATCTGGTCCTGAGGCACCCTTTCTATGGCCCTGATGTCTAGTAAGTGTGCGATGGCATTGTATGAAACGATCTGGGGAAAAGATCAAAACTCTAGGGAGAGACCGTGTCTTATGGTCTCCCTGACCCAAGCGTCCATAGTTGTGTTCTCCCAGATGTCGTAAAACAGTGCCAGCCGACCCCCAATGGGGTAATCCTCCTTGGCGTCACTTGGACCGCCTGTATGGCCGGCTGCCCGAGCCCCTGAAGGGACGTTTGATCTGGGACTGGCCCCTGGCTTCACTAATCTGGCGGTCCTGCTGTCGATCCTGCCTGGAAGGATAGGACCGTGAGCCTCTGGGCCCATTCCAGGACTGCCCTGCCCAAAAGGGCTGTCTCCACTCCCAGGAACCACCGGGGCGAAATGTCGGCCTACGGTAATCTGGTTGAGGACGCCTATCCGATTTTTTCGATGGGTGAGCCAAGACTTTGCGCTTATCCTTGCCCTCAATGACATGAGGTTCTAGCACTGCAACGAATAAGTGCATTCCACTGTACCTGGAAGTTGACAGGCGCCACTTTGCCTTTAAGTCCGTTCGCCACTGCTTCAACCAGAGAAGCCTGCGGGACGCCACTGTGGCAGCAACCGATCAGGCCGAGCACCTGGCCGAATGCAGAGATGCATCCGCAATGTACTCGGAAGCTGCCACAATCTTGCCTAGTGTTTGGTGCGCCCTGACCTGATATGGTGGAATGAGCGCCTGGAGATCCTGCAGCCACATTATCGCTGAACGTGCAAAGAAGGAGGATGAGGTTGCCGCCCTTATGGCCCAAGC
The DNA here is from genome assembly GCF_001527695.2 of Protobothrops mucrosquamatus. Lineage (NCBI taxonomy): Eukaryota > Metazoa > Chordata > Lepidosauria > Squamata > Viperidae > Protobothrops > Protobothrops mucrosquamatus. The sequence continues at coordinate 726,507 of NW_015386659.1, read as the reverse complement.
CGAAGATTGGTGAGCTCTGCGAAGAGAGAACTCGAACTTCTTGTCCTCCGCCTTCAGGAATTCAGCCATGTCCCCAGGAATGGCGGTGTTGGAGAACAAAGATGCCAGAGGAGAGTCCACAGTCGGAACTTCTAGAAGAGAGGCAAAGGAAGAAGCAACATTGTAAAGTTTCTTGACCAAACTACTCGGAGAAGGAGTGGTGGTTAGGGATGACCACTGCTTTTCCACCGTAGTCCTGAAGACTGACGGGCATGGA
>NW_015386659.1:722604-725200 GCF_001527695.2 Protobothrops mucrosquamatus | reverse complement strand
TCTCCTCGAGGCCTCTCGCTCGGCTGTTTTGGAAATTTCCTTTGTAGCCAAATGTTTGGTTTTAGCTTTTTTTTTCTTCCCCCCCCCACTTCCAATTCCTCTGATCTGCATTTTGTTTGTGCGGGGGGGATACTGGTCTGCGTTGCCTGGGGCGAGGAACTGTCTGCCATTGTAGTCTAGGTACTCCTGGGCAGTTGTACCTAGAGGTGGGGGAAACCCAATATGCAGATCAAGCAGTCAGAGATGGAAAACCGATCCTCACTCTGAACGGTTATCAATGGCAAGAACAGCCAGACAGTGTTCTAATACTGCCTGTTCAGGCCCTGTGACTAAAGGTCACTGACTAAACTGAACCAGGTGGTCAAAAAGGTATCTCTTCGCTCCTCTCCCTTAGATCTGAAACTCAGATGTGAACACCTTGATCTGCTCAATGCAGACAAGCCCCAATCCTGGGATAGCACTCACGAAGTTCACAGCACTTGCTGTGGATATGAGAGAAGCATCTTCCCCCCTGAACGGGCCTGCTCACAGGCCAAGGCACTCAGGCAATAATGATGTTACAGCAGTGAAGCCAAGTAGGCCTTCAAAATGGCGTTTGCCACGTGGGCCTTGCAGACAAACCCCGCAGGCAATGATGATGATGAACAATGAGTCAAAATAGGCCTTCAAAATGGCATCAGCCACGTGGGCCTGCAAAATAGCGGCCTCGTTATGACCATGCGGTCAAAATGGCGGCCGTAAGTACTTAGAGTCTCCAGAGAATCGCAAGGGAACTTTGAGAAAACTTTCAGGGAGAATCAAGGCTTTGCAGCAAACAAAAGAAAGGAAAGAGATTCCTGAATTCCCCCCGTTCCCAGGCACTTGCGGTTGGTAGCGTAGCAGCCGCTGCGATCCGGATTATGGCTGCAGGCAGAAAACGCTCCCTCGAGGCCTCGACGCGATGGAATTGCGCTCCAGAGGCTTCCTCGCCGAAGGCTGATCTCCGCTGGCCAGCTGATCAGCGGGATCGTGGAGGGTTACAGTTCGTCTGGAACCCCCCTCCGATCGGAGCCTGCAGCCTCCCACTTCCTAGCTCTAAGGGGCAGCAGGGATGCAAGGACAGAGTCCTTATCTCCTCAGAGAATCCCGATTGAATTGATGAATTTGAAAACGAAGAGCCAAATTAGTCCGAATAAAACTAGTGAATCCAATTTAAGTCTAGCCAATTAATCCAAAAAGTCAAATCTAGCCTAGCTAAGGAGCCTTAAATAAAGCGTCTTGCTGAGCTCGAGACTAAGACAAAAACTGGGGAAGACACACCCAGAGGGAGGCGTGGCAAAGTTTTTTTGTCTTAGTCTGAGCAGGAAGGCTGAAATAACCCAATCGGTGGACTCTACACCCATTCTGCTGGAGAAAAGGGGGAAATACCCTACCTAAGGCCTTTTTAAAAATGAAAGATGAACTGCTTATACAAGACATATGGAGAGAGATGAATCCAGAAAAACCACAATATACATTTTACTCAAACAGACATAAATCCTGGTCAAGAATAGACATGATATGGACATCTTATGATTTGAAGACTATAATACAAGAGGCTGAAATAGAACCTAATATTTGGGTAGACCTCAATCCAATTAAAATGACTTGGAAAGGAACCAGGAAAAAACTAAGATGGTCGCTGAATAAATCTATATTGAAAGAAAAAGAATTTCTACAATCAGCAACAAAAGAAATGGAATTTTTCTTTAAAATAAAGAAGAAAGAAGAAACCTCCCTCCAAAATGTATGGGATACGGCTAAAGCATACTTCAGAGGTTTGGCCATAATGTATGTTGCTAAAAAGAACAAAGAAAAGAAACAATTACAGCACCAGTTGAAAGAAGAACTTAGCAAATTGGAATCTGATTTGCAATCTGATCCACAAAAGAAGACGTTGAAGACACAAATGGAATTAATAAAACATAAATTAAACTTAACTGAGATGGATATAATGGCACAACAGATCAAATGATCTAAACAGAACTTTTTTGAAAACGCTAACAAACCGGGAAGATAGATAGAATATAAATTGAAGAAAGAAAGAGAAAAAAGAATGATAAGTAAGCTACAAGATTCAAAAGGCGAGGTACATTTCCACAATGACGCAATGAAAAAAAGTACCAAGGCTTACTATGAGACACTTTACAAGGCAGAGCTGGCTTCCAAAGAGGCAATACAGGACTATTTAGAAAGAGCTGACCTTCCAAAAGTTCCAGAGAATATGCGACATATACTGTACTAAACGAGAAAATAACAATGGTGGAGATCACAGAGGCAATAAAAAGGCAGAAGATAAGATGCTGGGGCCTGACGGACTTCCTGCAGAATTTTATGTAGCGCTACAAGATATAATAAGACCGACTTTGAAGGAATTTTATAATGGAATCTTTTCAGAGACAAAAATACCTAATTCGTGGACTGAAGCTAACATTACCTTGATACCTAAAGAAGATACCGATCCCACACAAATAAAAAACTATAGGCCAATATCGTTATTAAATGTGGATTACAAAATCTTTGCTTCAATAATCGCAGAAAAAATGAAGAAATTCTTGATTGAATTTATCCATATAGA
>NW_015386659.1:719057-721535 GCF_001527695.2 Protobothrops mucrosquamatus | reverse complement strand
TTCCAACAAGCGGGCCTGGCCTAGGGAGGATTTTAAATTGGGTTTTTTAGAAAAATTTTAACACCACAACTCTAAAATATTTGGTTTTAATTTGGTTTTATTTGGCGGGGATTGTGGGTATGTCTTTGTTTTAAATATGTTGTGAGCCGCCCTGAGTCCCGTCGGGAGAAGGGCGGGATATAAATCAAATAAAATGAAAATGAAATGAAAATGAAAAATGGCTTTTTGCCTAAAAGACAGATAAATAATAATCTAAGGATTATCTTAAATGTTTTGGAATATTATGAAAATCACCCAGGGAAACAGATGGCATTGATATTTCTTGATGCACAAAAAGCGTTTGACAACTTAAACTGGCAATTTATGTTTCAACAGCTGAAAGAAATGGACTTTGGCAAAAACTTCACAAATGTAATCCAAGCAATTTATAATAAACAAACAGCAAGGATATTGTTAAATGGAGATTATACCGAAAGTTTTGACATCAAAAAAGGCACAAGACAGGGGTGTCCACTATCGCCTCTGCTATTTATGCTTACACTGGAAGTCTTGGCTAGAAACATTAAGCAGGATACGGAAATTAAAGGGTTGGAAATAAAAGAACAGAAGTACAAACTACAGGCATTTGCAGATGATTTGGGTTTTATCTTGGAGAAACCACTAGGAACAGCTACTAAACTTCTACAGAGACTACTGAAACAACTAAAAGTAGACTTGGAAAAGTGGAAAAATCTTCGATTGTCATTGTTAGGAAGAATTGCCACTGTCAAGATGAATATTTTACTGAAACTCTTCCTATTTCAAACAGCCCCTGTAAAACTGGGCAAGAAATTTTTTGACGATTTAAATGTAACAATATTGAGATTTATATGGTAAGGGAAGAAAGCACGAATTAAAACCAAAACGTTACAAGAATCTAAAGATAGTAGGGGTTTTGGACTTCCGGACTGGAGGCTTTATTATCAAGCAGCTATCCTACTTTGGCTCAAAGAATGGATTACATTGAGAAATAAAAGACTTCTTTATCTAGAGGGACATGACTTACAATTGGGTTGGCATGCGTTCCTGTGGTACGGGAAAAACAAAGTACATAAATACTTTCAAAACCACGCTATAAGGAATGTACTGCTTATAGAGCGGAAGAGAATTAAACATAAAATGTATACTAAAATACCGGAATGGCTTTCAATAATGGAAGCGTTTGCTTACCCAAATTAATTAACTATGATAAACTTGTTACTTATAAAGACATTTTGGACAAGGACGGAAAACTTAAAGACAGGCAAGTTCTTCAACAACAAGGCATTGACTTAACATAGTGGTCATATTTGCAAATCCAAACAAGATATGAAAAAGATGTAAAATCAATGGGATTTTACAAAGAACAGATACAACTTGATGAAAATTTGATTAAGAAACTTTACAAATTTCTTCTAAATTGGAAGATGGAAGAAGAACAAGTAAAAGAAACAATGATAGTGTGGGCAAATTATTTTGGATATTCTATAGACTTAGAAGATTGGCAAAAGCTTTGGGACAGAAATATTAAACTTACTAAAGCAGTTTCATACAAAGAAAATTTATATAAAATGTTTTATAGATGGCATATGACACCAGTTAGATTAGCAAAAATGTTTAAAAATGTATCAAATAATTGCTGGAAATGTAAACAAAAACCAGGCACTTACTATCATCTCTGGTGGATATGCCCTTACGCAAGGAAATTTTGGTTTAAGATTCATATATGGTTGGAAAAGATTACCAAAATACAGATAGAATTTAAACCAGAATTGTTCTTGCTAGGAATATTTGGACTTAATTATGGAAAAGAGAATGAATATTTAATATTACCTGTACTGACAGCCGCAAGAATAGCATTTGCCCAATTTTGGAAAAGTGAGAACTTATCATCTGACCAAATTATAATTACAAAAATCTTAGAATGTGCAGAAATGGACAGACTAATGTTAGAGATTAAAGAGAAAGAAGACTCAGTTTTTTAAAACATGGAAAAAATTCTATCAATAGCTAGCAATACGAGCTAGCAAGAAAGGAATGTGAAACTTAATAGGCTGAATAAGACTTATTAACTATTACCTTTATGATTATTGCTATTTTCAGTTATTATAAGTGTTTATTATCGGCCGATACGCTCCCACAGAGAGGGTCTCCTCAGGGTGCCGTCAGTCAGACAGTGCCGGCTGGCGACCCCCAGGGGGAGGGCCTTCTCGGTTGGAGCCCCCTCCCTATGGAACGAATTACCCCCAGAGATCCGGGTCATCCCGGATCTCCCCTCCTTCCGCCGCGCCCTCAAGACATGGCTATTCCAGCTAGCGGGACTGGCCTAAGGGATATTTTAATTTGATTTTAATTTGATTTTAATTTGGTTTTTAACATAATTTTAAAAAGAAACGGCAAAAAATCAATATTTCATTTTAATTGTATTTTAAACTTAGTATTTTGTATGGTTTGTCTGTT
>NW_015386659.1:714811-718563 GCF_001527695.2 Protobothrops mucrosquamatus | reverse complement strand
ATTTGATTTTAATTTGATTTTAATTTGGTTTTTAACATAATTTTAAAAAGAAACGGCAAAAAATCAATATTTCATTTTAATTGTATTTTAAACTTAGTATTTTGTATGGTTTGTCTGTTTTTTAACTTGCTGTAAGCCGCCCTGAGTCCGCTAGGAGAAGGGCGGGGTATAAATTGAATAAAACCTAAAACCTAAACCTAAACCTTAATACTATATTAACTACTGTTATTTAATATTTGTACCTGGACGATAGTCTGCTTGCTAAAGCGTTGAATGATTACTGTACCTACCCTAACTATTTTTCCCAACCCTACCTAATACCCATACCGACCCTATCCCCAACCTTAACCCTTTCCTACCCTTATAAAACCCAATAAATTTTAATAAAAAAGAGAAAAGTTGAGATAAGGGGGATTTTGGTCATTAAATTTAAAATATTTGGAAACTAGTTGAAAATAAGGATTCTATTTGTTTAATATTTGAAAAATAGACCCAAAAGGAAAAAAAATATGAATGTTTGATTTATTGATTAACCAGACAACATATATAATGATTTTGATTGATTAAAGAGGATACTGTATTATTAATTATATGATTTAATATGGTGGGAAATAGATAAATTTTGGGAAATAGAACAAGACTATATTCAAATAGATAAGATGTGTATTTTGAATATTAGATTCTGTTATGAATTGAGATAAGGGAAACTAAATGTTAAATTTGAATATTGATGGGAAATTAAAAATTTGGAAAAAATCAATAGCAGGACATTGATTCTTTATAAAGATTGAATGTAAAAGTAATTAAGATACGTATAAGCTAAAATTTATTGAGAAATGTAATGATGATGTTTTTACTTAGTTGATATAATAAGAACTGTATTAGCTTAAATACAAGATAGTAGATATTAAGGGGAAAAGAGAGGAAATATTTGTTGTTGTAACTTGAGATTTGTACTAAAGATTTTTGTATGTTATTGAACTATTGATTAATCCAGCCACCACATTGCTTTTTAAATACTTAAATGTAAAATTGGAAAATTAATAAAATATTATTTTTAAAAAATGCAGTGATTCAGTTAACAACTGTCTCATTTAACAACAGAAATTTTGGCTCAATTGTTGTCATAAGTCGAGGACTACTTCTATTTTCATGTAACAAGGCCCTATATTGCTGACTGGTTTGAAAGATATAGCTACAGGTTACCTCAAAAATATTTTTGTTTTCAAAAGCCTGCAATATGAATACAGGGCTTTCCCAATGGCACCCATTACAGTAATCCAAATCCAGTGCTGATGTTTGTAGTGTAAAGAGTGCACAGAAGAGCAACAAAGATGATTAGGGGACTGGAGGATAAAATATACAAAGAACAGTTGTAGGAATTAGGTATGTTTAGTTCAATGAAAAGGACTAGGGGTGATATGATAGCAGTGTTCCAATATCTGAAGAGCTGCCACAAAGAAGAGCGGGTCAACTATTCTCCAAAGCGCCCGAAGGCAGAACAAGCAATGGATGGAAACTAATCAAGGAGAGAACCAACCATTTGCTTGAAATGGTATTGGGTTTGCTGCTTGAGCAGGGGGTTGGACTAGAAGATCTCCAAGGTCCCTTCCAATTCTGTTTTTCAGGTATATTTTATATATTCCCTTTTTGTTACCATTCTCCAGCCATTTCTCCTTTTATTTAATTTACCTTATCTTAGCACTGTCTACAACTATTATAAAATGTCTAAGGATTCCTAGGGATGAATACAAGCATGTAAATATTTTAAATAATAGGAGGACAAAGTGTAGTAATTGGTATGTGTACTCAGGGAATTATCAAAGCTCCATAGCAATCTAAGGCGTCCATACCTCAGAAGAGGTTGAGTATTCATGGTTTATCAATAATCCCAATGTACAAAATTGCATTGCATTAAGAAAAGGTAAAATTAAAACATACTTTTACAATCATAACTTACTGCGATAAAAATCCTTCACTGTTTTGTTGTGTTACTGAAACATTTGAATGTTTTTTTGCCACATGTTGTTCACAAGAATCCTCTTGATGTACTACGTAACTCTGAGGCTTTGGTAAAGAAGTCTCTTTTACTTTTTGAGGTGTTGCTCTCTTTAACTCAGCTCTTAGCTTAAAAGGATGAAGATTCTTCTTTTTATCTAATTGATGCTCTCCAAGATCATCTTCAAGGCTCTTCTTTGAAACCAATTGCCTATTCTTCATCTCCATAGGTCCAACAAGGGGTCTTTTCTTTTTCTTTTGAGTCCCCAATTGTTTTTTGGGTGGTAACTGTGGCTTTTTAACCAGTATATTATGGCATGACTGCTGCTTCCTTGTTTCTTGGGTGGTAACAACAGACCTAACCAATTGCGATTTATCATTCTCCACAGCCAATACTTGTTTAATTCTTGAAGCATTTTGAAATCCATCAAAACTTCTTTCACCAACATTACATAATGTTGTCTTGATTTCCTTCAATGGAATTGGCATAATTGTTTTCTCCAATTCCTTTTTATTTTTTCTTCTTTCATTATGCTGAGCTTCCTTGTTTCCTTCAAATGATGCAGATGTTCTCTTTTTCTGTGGTTTTTGTTTCTTTGGAGAAATTGAAATCCAAGAAGACAACTCAAAAGCTTCCTCTATCAAAAATTCACGTTCTTCTTCAGGCTTTACAGTAGCTGAATTTCTAGGGAAGAAAGACAGACAAGTGGATTCTCACACATCACAAAGGATCAGTCCAAGGAACTTCATTTTCAAAATAAACTTAGATATTTTACAAAAATATTTCCTGATGAAAACTAGCACTAGTAACCATTTCTCTATTTTATTATGTTACACAAACTTCCTACATGTTGACTTTAACCCACCAAAGCTCAAGTCTTCAGAGCAAAATTCAAATTTCTCTCTCTCTCCCTCTCCCTCTCTCTCTCTGTGTGTGTGTCTCTGTGTGTGTGTGTGTGTGTCTGTATCTAGCAGATCTAGACTTTATACTTTGTTAAGACTTATCTTAGAAAAATAAACAGAATTGGCTAAGTGAATGCTTTACAATTATGATCATAAAGTCATGCAGTGGCAGGTTAAATACAATAATGATAGATAAAGATTAAACATTCAAAGCTGCATTTAATTAGGGCTTTATAATAAACAAAGGTTCACACCTATTACATTTCTGAGATGAAATTATGGCTTTACTGATATCCTCGCAACAGATAAATTACTTAATAAAATGGATTGTATAGAATCCTGAATATGCATCTCTTACACATAAACACAGAAAACTTTGTCCAGGCTTCTTCAAAGTGCCAACAATTCCAAGCCCCTTACTCAGAAGTAAAAACATAGCCAAGACTTTTACCTAGAAAGGAGCTGCACACTACACATTCTCTTTTCATGGAACAAAATGACTGGTTTAAAACCGCAACAAATGGGACTCCATTTTATTGCCCCGGCACCAAGGAAAAAAGCTGGTGTAGTTCTTTATGCTAAGAAAGAATTATTGCCAAAACTAATTGACTTTGATAAAGAAGGAAGATTTGTGTTTGTTGAACTTTTATTAAATGGCAAAAAATCCCTTATTGTTGGCTTATATGCGCCTAATCAATATCAGCAGCAGAAACAATTTTATAAACTTTTACATCAAAAGATAACTCAATTGGATTATAAATCTGTCATTATGATGGGAGACTGGAATGGTGTTATAGATCCTAAGAAAGATAAAAAGACTTATTCTAAAGTGTCGACTCAAGTTAAACTGC
>NW_015386659.1:704152-709146 GCF_001527695.2 Protobothrops mucrosquamatus | reverse complement strand
GCCATGTCTTTAGGGCACGGCGGAAGGAGGGGAGATCCGGGATCACCCGGATCTCTGGGGGTAGTTCGTTCCAGAGGGTGGGGGCTCCCACCGAGAAGGCCCTCCCCCTGGAGGTCGCCAGCCGGCACTGTCTGGCTGACGGCACCCTGAGGAGACCCACTCTGTGGGAGCGTACCGGCCGATGGGAGGTAATCTGCGGAAGAAGGCGGTCTCGGCCAACTCTTTGGACTTAGCCATGATGGAGAGTTTGGAATCTCATTGATTGATTGCTTCTGTAGACAGGTGTCTTTTATACAGATAACAAGCTGAGATTAAGAGCACTCTCCTTAAGAAAGTGTTCCTAATTTCAGCTTTTTACCTGTATAAAAGACACCTGGGAGCCAGAAATCTTGCTGATTGATAAGGGATCAAATACTTATTTCACTCATTAAAATGCAAATCAATTTATAACTTTTTAGGAGGAAGAACCCAAAAAGACCCAATCAGAGGAAGAAGTATGACTGAAAGACCCGAGGCAGATAAGCTCTCCTAGAAGACTGAGGTCTAGATATAACTGAAGCTATGGAGGAGGTTGGAATTCTTTCAATAAATATAAACGGTCTGAACTCTCCTTCAAAAAGGAGGAAAATCTTTATTAGGCTACAAAAGTTGAAAATGGAGATAATTTGTCAAGAGACACATATTAAGAGACAACATTCTAGGCTTTTAGAACAACCAAAAATGGGTAAAGCTTTACTTCTCCTTGGCACTTCAAAAGAAGAGGTATAGCTTTTTATATAAAGGAAAAGTTGAATCCAAAACAAGTTTATGCGGATGAAGAGGGGAGAATATTAATGGTGGAAATTACGTCGAATCAAAACCAAATATTGATGGTCGCAATATATGCACCCAATGAGAAGCAAGACCAGTTCTATCAGCAATTACATAATAAACTTGTGGACTTAAACCACCAAAACCTTTGTATATTGGGAGATTTAAATGCAATAGCTGATGCAACATGGGACAATAAAAGCTACAAAAAAGGGAAAAAGGGGCGTTGTCTTACCTGAACGCCTTTTCTCAGCAGGATGATGTAGAGTCCACCGATTGGGTTATTTCAGCCTTCCTGCTCAGACTAAGACAAAAAAACTTTGCCACGCCTCCCTCTGGGTGTGTCTTCCCCAGTGTTTGTCGAGGCGAAGTATCCAGACGCAAGGCTCCAAACAAAAAATAAAAGACACATGCCTAGACTAATGACAAACAGGGTAGGTGTGGACTCTACACCATCCTGCTGAGAAAAGGCGTTCAGGTAAGACAACGCCCCTTTCTCCAGCAGAATGGGTGTAGAGTCCACCGATTGGGACATACCAAAGCCGCTCATGTCCCTGAAGGGAGGGAGGTCTAGGCCTTTGTCCCCTGAGAAGTAACTACTTGCTGTAGAACCCGTCTACCAAAGGCAGCTTCTGCTGCTGCAAATCTGTCAATCCTATAATGTTTAATGAAGGAAGAGGGGGATGACCAAGTTGCCGCCCTGCAAATTTCCTCGAGCGAAGCCTGGGTAGACCAGGCTGCTGAGGCCGCAGCACTGCGCGTAGAGTGGGCCGTGATTTGAGAAGGGACTGGAAGGGACTGTGAAACGTAAGCCCTTGTAATACAAGCTCTAATCCACCGTCCAATGGTAGAAGAAGAGACCTTCCTACCCAGCGCAGATGGCTGGAAAGACACGAATAAGGCCTCTGACTTCCTGAAGGCCGAGGTTCTTTTAAGGTTATGACGCAGGGCCCTGCACACGTTCAACGTATGCCACCCTCTCTCCAGACGATAGGAAGGATTAGGAAAGAAGTTAGGGAGTACCAGGTCCTGGGATCGATGGAATCCTGTATTGACCTTTGGAATGAATGCAGGATCCAACCTGAGAACCACCCTGTCCTCATGGAATGTGCATAATTGGAGCCACTGTGGATCAGGATGTTGGAGATTCCCCTGGCTGAGAGCTACTCGGTCCGGGGGGATTCTCCACGGTGGCAAGAGCGACAGGTCCACCAGGTCGGCAAACCACGGTCGACGCGGTCAAAGTGGAGCAATTAAGATTAGCTCCGCCTGTTCTTGTAGGAGCTTGCGAATAGTCGCTTGGAGTAACGGAAGAGGGGAAAAGGCATAAAGTACGCCCTCCGGCCATACGCTCCGGAGGGTGTCCGTCCCCTCTGCCCCCCTTGACGGGAATCTGGAAAGGAACCTGGGGAGCTGAGCATTGTCCGGGGAGGCGAAGAGATCCAGAACAGGTTGGCCAAACCTGTGAGCTATCTCCCTGAACAAGTGTGGATCCAGTTTCCACTCCGAATGATCCACAGTGGCTTTGCTCAGGGAGTCCGCCTGTTGATTTGCCTCCCCCAAAATGTGTTCCGCCCTGATGGAGCTCAGAGTGGACTCTGCCGAAAGTCCCAATGCCAGGGCTTCCTGCATGAGAGGCCAAGAGTGGGTCCCCCCTTGTTTGTTTACGTGAGCCTTGGCCGCAATGTTGTCTGTCAGGATCAACACGTTTCCCTGCCACAAGGGAGGAGAACTTCCGGAGAGCCAGGTGAATGGCCCTGAGCTCCAGCCAATTGATGTTGTGAGCCAGGTCTGACTTGGACCAACGACCCTGTGCTAAGTGGTTGTGAAGATGTGCCCCCCAACCAAACAGACTGGCATCTGTGGTCAGGGTGGTCCTGATCGGTTCCTTGAAAAGAGTGCCTTTGGTCAAGGCGGACGAGGTCCACCATAGAAGTGAAGCCAGGGTGAGATGGGGAACCCTGACTTTCCTTTTGGAGGCACTGATGTGCGTCTCTGAAAGGGAAGGAGGAACCATTGGAGGCTCCTGGAGTGGAGCCTGGCCCATGGAACGATGCCCAAGCAAGGGATCATCTTCCCCAGGAGTTGAGAGAGTTGTACCAGAGGTACCCTCTTTTCCCTGCGGATCTGCTGGGCCAGCCTCCGAATGCTGACCTGGCGCTCCGGAGAGAGATAGACTTTGCATAGGTTCGAATCTATCAATGCTCCCAGATGGAGCAGATGTCTTGTGGGTGTTGTGAGACCGCCTTCTGCCACAGATTACCCCCCACCGGCCGATACGCTCCCACAGAGAGGGCCTCCTCAGGGTGCCGCCAACCAGACAGTGCCGGTTGGCGACCCCCAGGGGGAGAGCCTTCTCTGTCGGAGCGCCCACCCTCTGCAACGAGCTGCCCCCAGAGATCCGGGTGATTCCGGATCTCCCCTCCTTCCGCCGCGCCCTCAAGACCTGGCTGTTTCAGCAGGCAGGACTGGCCTAGGGGTAATTTTAAATTGGTTTTAATTAAATTTTAGTAGTGCGGCCGATTCGAATATTTATTTTTAATTTATCTTAGATTTGTATTTTGTGTAATTGTTTTAACTGGCTGTAAGCCGCCCTGAGTCCTCCGGGAGAAGGGCGGGGTATAAATGAAATAAATCCTAAATCCTAAATCCTTTTTGAAGTTCACGGAAAACCCGTGATCCTGAAGTGTTTGGATTGTGATTTCCAGGTCCGACTGGGCTGAGTGGAAGGATCTGAACTGTACAAGTATATCGTCCAGGTAGCACTGTACGCGCACGGGCCTCATCCTTAGATGAGCCGCCAGCACGGCCAAGATCTTTGTGAAGACCCTCGGAACCGAGGAGAGACCGAAGGGAAGGGCCCGATACTGGTAATGCCGGTGCGCGTAACAGAACCGCAGGAACCTGCGTTGTTCCTGGAGGATCAGAATGTGGAGGTAAGCCTCTGTCAGGTCGACGGAGGAAAGGAAGTCCCCTTTCCTGATGCTCGCCAAGGGTCTGCATCTTGAACTTCCTGTAAGTTAGGAAGTAATTTAGACCCTTCAGGTCCAGTATCGCCCTCCATCCTCCTGAGGCCTTGGGGACTACAAACAGGATGGAGTAGAAGCCCACTCCTATCTGGTCCTGAGGCACCCTTTCTATGGCCCTGATGTCTAGTAAGTGTGCGATGGCATTGTATGAAACGATCTGGGGAAAAGATCAAAACTCTAGGGAGAGACCGTGTCTTATGGTCTCCCTGACCCAAGCGTCCATAGTTGTGTTCTCCCAGATGTCGTAAAACAGTGCCAGCCGACCCCCAATGGGGTAATCCTCCTTGGTGTCACTTGGACCGCCTGTATGGCCGGCTGCCCGAGCCTCTGAAGGGACGTTTGATCTGGGACTGGCCCCTGGCTTCACTAATCTGGCGGTCCTGCTGTCGATCCTGCCTGGAAGGATAGGACCGTGAGCCTCTGGGCCCATTCCAGGACTGCCCTGCCCAAAAGGGCTGTCTCCACTCCCAGGAACCACCGGGGCGAAATGTCGGCCTACGGTAATCTGGTTGAGGATGCCTATCCGATTTTTTCGATGGGTGAGCCAAGACTTTGCGCTTATCCTTGCCCTCAATGACATGAGGTTCTAGCACTGCAACGAATAAGTGCATTCCACTGTACCTGGAAGTTGACAGGCGCCACTTTGCCTTTAAGTCCGTTCGCCACTGCTTCAACCAGAGAAGCCTGCGGGACGCCACTGTGGCAGCAACCGATCAGGCCGAGCACCTGGCCGAATGCAGAGATGCATCAGCAATGTACTCGGAAGCTGCCACAATCTTGCCTAGTGTTTGGTGCGCCCTGACCTGATCTGGTGGAATGAGCGCCTGGAGATCCTGCAGCCACATTATCGCTGAACATGCAAAGAAGGAGGATGAGGTTGCCGCCCTTATGGCCCAAGCCGAAGATTGGTGAGCTCTGCGAAGAGAGAACTCGAACTTCTTGTCCTCCGCCTTCAAGAATTCAGCCATGTCCCCAGGAATGGCGGTGTTGGAGAACAAAGATGCCAGAGGAGAGTCCACAGTCGGAACTTCTAGAAGAGAGGCAAAGGAAGAAGCAACATTGTAAAGTTTCTTGACCAAACTACTCGGAGAAGGAGTGGTGGTTAGGGATGACCACTGCTTTTCCACCGTAGTCCTGAAGACTGACGGGCATGGA
>NW_015386659.1:698828-701359 GCF_001527695.2 Protobothrops mucrosquamatus | reverse complement strand
ATAATGGAATCTTTTCAGAGACAAAAATACCTAATTCGTGGACTGAAGCTAACATTACCTTGATACCTAAAGAAGATACCGATCCCACACAAATAAAAAACTATAGGCCAATATCGTTATTAAATGTGGATTACAAAATCTTTGCTTCAATAATCGCAGAAAAAATGAAGAAATTCTTGATTGAATTTATCCATATAGATCAAAATGGCTTTTTGCCTAAAAGACAGATAAATAATAATCTAAGGATTATCTTAAATGTTTTGGAATATTATGAAAATCACACAGGGAAACAGATGGCATTGATATTTCTTGATGCACAAAAAGTGTTTGACAACTTAAACTGGCAATTTATGTTTCAACAGCTGAAAGAAATGGACTTTGGCAAAAACTTCAAAAATGCAATCCAAGCAATTTATAATAAACAAACAGCAAGGATATTGTTAAATGGAGATTATACCGAAAGTTTTGACATCAAAAAAGGCACAAGACAGGGGTGTCCACTATCGCCTCTGCTATTTATGCTTACACTGGAAGTCTTGGCTAGAAACATTAAGCAGGATACGGAAATTAAAGGGTTGGAAATAAAAGAACAGAAGTACAAACTACAGGCATTTGCAGATGATTTGGGTTTTATCTTGGAGAAACCACTAGGAACAGCTACTAAACTTCTACAGAAAATACAGAAATTTGGAGAAGTGGCCGGCCTGAAAATAAATAGGGAAAAGACTAAGGTATTAACAAAAAAACTTAACAGACAAACAGAAAACTCAATTTGCAAAAAAGACAAATCTTCGAATAGCTAAAAATATTAAATATTTAGGTATCTATTTAACATCAAAATACACAACATTAAAAGAAGATAATTATGAAAGACTACTGAAACAACTAAAAGTAGACTTGGAAAAGTGGAAAAATCTTCGATTGTCATTGTTAGGAAGAATTGCCACTGTCAAGATGAATATTTTACTGAAACTACTCTTCCTATTTCAAACAGCCCCTGTAAAACTGGGCAAGAAATTTTTTGACGATTTAAATGTAACAATATTGAGATTTATATGGTAAGGGAAGAAAGCACGAATTAAAACCAAAACGTTACAAGAATCTAAAGATTGCAGGGGTTTTGGACTTCCGGACTGGAGGCTTTATTATCAAGCAGCTATCCTACTTTGGCTCAAAGAATGGATTACATTGAGAAATAAAAGACTTCTTTATCTAGAGGGACATGACTTACAGTTGGGTTGGCATGCGTTCCTGTGGTACGGGAAAAACAAAGTACATAAATACTTTCAAAACCACGCTATAAGGAATGTACTGCTTATAGAGCGGAAGAGAATTAAACATAAAATGTATACTAAAATACCGGAATGGCTTTCAATAATGGAAGCGTTTGCTTACCCAAATTAATTAACTATGATAAACTTGTTACTTATAAAGACATTTTGGACAAGGACGGAAAACTTAAAGACAGGCAAGTTCTTCAACAACAAGGCATTGACTTAACATAGTGGTCGTATTTGCAAATCCAAACAAGATATGAAAAAGATGTAAAATCAATGGGATTTTACAAAGAACAGATACAACTTGATGAAAATTTGATTAAGAAACTTTACAAATTTCTTCTAAATTGGAAGATGGAAGAAGAACAAGTAAAAGAAACAATGATAGTGTGGGCAAATTATTTTGGATATTCTATAGACTTAGAAGATTGGCAAAAGCTTTGGGACAGAAATATTAAAAGTTACTAAAGCAGTTTCATACAAAGAAAATTTATATAAAATGTTTTATAGATGGCATATGACACCAGTTAGATTAGCGAAAATGTTTAAAAATGTATCAAATAATTGCTGGAAATGTAAACAAAAACCAGGCATTTACTATCATCTCTGGTGGATATGCCCTTACGCAAGGAAATTTTGGTTTAAGATTCATATATGGTTGGAAAAGATGACCAAAATACAGATAGAATTTAAACCAGAATTGTAACAATTCTGCAGTTTTCTCAAGTTAGCCACTTTAAATGCCACAGCAAAAATATGACTAACATGCTTTCAATGACAAATGCTGAAATCTTTTATACAAAGCTGCTCTTTAAATAAGGGCATATTATCTCACTGTACTGTCAAAACACTTTTCATGGCTTCTATAGATAACATACAGTGAGGGGAAAAATATTTGATTTCCTGCTGATTTTGTACGTTTGCCTACTGACAAAGAAATGATCAGTCTATAACTTTAATGGTAGGTTTATCTTAACAGTGAGAGACAGAATAACAACATAATTCAGAAAAACGGATTTCAAAAAGTTACAAATTGATTTGCATTTTAATGAGTGAAATAAGTATTTCACCCCTTATCAATCAGCAAGATTTCTGGCTCCCTGGTGTCTTTTATACAGGTAATGAGCTGAAATTAGGAGCACTCTCTTAAAGCTTGTTATCTGTATAAAAGACACCTGTCCACAGAAGCAAACAATCAATCAGATTGCAAACTCTCCACCATGGCCAAGTCCCAAGAGCTGTCCAAGCATGCCA
>NW_015386659.1:678644-695069 GCF_001527695.2 Protobothrops mucrosquamatus | reverse complement strand
GCCGAAAAACGGTAACCAGTCGGCTCCACGTCCCCCGCGCCCCCATGCGTCCCGTATCTAGTCCAGGGGGGCTTACCGGGAGGGGGGGAGTCTCCGGACCTTTCAGGGAGCTTTCCAAGCTCCCCCTTTAGCCATTTCGGGCTCCGCGTTTTCGGAGCTATTCACCGAAGACCGCCATCTCTCACGCATGCGCAATCAGAGAGTGTGCGCGTGTGCGTGCGCTCTCCCTTGCTTGCTCTGACACTAGCCTCGGTGCAAACCTTGGCATGACTCTCGCCCAGGTGCTAGCCTTACCACAACCCTCACTCCTGCGCTGACCTCAGTGCGAATTTCATGCCGGTGCAATCCTTCGTGTGACTCTCGCCCCTGTGCTAGCCTCGATGCGACCATTGCGCCAGCACTAGCCTCGGCACAACCCTCACACCTATACTAATCTCACCACAACCCTCCTGTCTGCGCTAGCCTGAGTGCTAGCCTGGGCATGACCCTCGTACTTGCCTTACCACAACCCTCACTCCTCGCTAGCCTCAGTGCAAACTTTGTGCCAGCGCTAGCCTTGGCGCAACCCTTGGTGTGACTCTTGCGCCGGCAGTAGCGTCGGTGTGACCTTCACGCCTCTGCTAGCCTCGGGGCTAGCCTCAGCATGACCCTTGCACTGGTGTTAGCCTCGGCGCACTAGCAACCCCATTTACAGAGCATGCATGCTCGCGGCCTCATTCACACATATACGCATGCAGTTACATTTGTGTGCATGTGCATACGCACGTAAAAGTGCCTGCCCCTCCCTTTCCAATCAGGCCACCAACCCAGAAAGGTTGGAGACCCCTGCCCTAGAATTGCTGAAATTTTGAGATAAATAATATCCCTCTTCATTAAAGCACAATCTGCATGGGAAGAGAATTAAGCAATTCATTCAGGATTTTCCAAATGTTCTTAAGAACTGTTTTAAATTTCAAATTCTTAAAGAAAAACTATGTACATATAGTATTTTCTGGTCCTTTGGGAAATGTACTAATTATCACCCACCTCCTATAATTTTGTAAGATACTTAGTGTGATAAAGGCATGACCCAGGTTCATCCCAACTTAATTACCAAAACATGGGGAAAAACAATTTTCTCTCAACAATTGATCATTTATCTACACTAACTTGGACATGAATAAAATACTTTCATGAAATATTCAACAGTCATATGAAATAATTTACTGCTTTGCACATGATTTCTCTCCTTTTCTTTCTCCTTTTTCTTCTCCTCCATCTTCTACAGGAAGGATTGGTGATCCTAAGGACAACACCTCAATATCATTTTCCTGAATTTCTTCTGAGACCTTGTTGCCTATTTTATGGATAAGACAGAGAAATACATGCAACATTATCATTCTTTTTGAGATAAGAAAAACAATCTTCTCCTGGTATTACCTTAAATTATAACTGACAAATTTATTGGTGCATTTTTCTTATGACAGATTTATTTTCTTACAATCTAACTTAAAACCATAGCTTTCTTACGATACATATGGAAACATAGCATCATAAGCTTGAAAAAGAACCCTAGGGATCTTTTAGTCCTACCTGCTGCTTAAGGCAGGAGCCTTATAACATTCCACTCAAATGGTTGTCCAGTCTATTCTTGAAAACCTCCATTGATTGAGCACCCACAATCTCTGGAGGCAAGCTATTCTATTGATTAATCGCTGACAGAAAATTTCTCCTCACTTCTAGGTTGGACCTCATTTTGAGAAGTTTCCACCCATTACTTCTTGTCCTCCTCTCAAGTGCCCCAGAGAAGGGCGTTGGTCTTACCTGAACGCCTTTTCTCAGCATGACGATGGAGAATCCACCAATGGATTTTCCTCGTCTTCTGCCCGTAGACTAGTTGTCCAATTTGCTCCGCCTCTCCTCCTGGGACCTCCCTTCCCCAGTCTCGACGAGGCGAAAGCTGTTTGGCTATGTTTTCTTGTGTTGACTCCATCCTCTCCCCTCACAGGACCTGACTGGCCTCAAGGGTGGGAATGGATTCTCCATCGTCATGCTGAGAAAAGGCGTTCAGGTAAGACCAACGCCCCTTCTCCAGCATGACGAATGGAGAATCCACCAATGGGACATACCAAAGCTTCACTGTCCTTATGGGTGGGATGCCGTCTAGGCCTGTGTCCCACTCTCTGATACTACACACTGGAGTACCCTCCTGCCAAAGGAGGCCTCCGCAGATGCGAATCTAATTTGTAGTGTCTTATAAAAGGGGAAGGCGACGTCCACGTCGCCGCTCTACATATTTCTTCAATTGAAGCCTGAGTTGCCCATGCTGCTGAGGTTGCAGCAATGCGCGTGGAGTATGCAGTGATTCGTCTGGGGACCGTCAAGGACTGTCCCCTGTATACCTCCGCTATACACCTTCTAATCCATTTACTGATTGTGGATGCAGTGACCCTCCGACCTCTTGTGTGAGAGTGGAAGGAGACAAACAGTGCTTCCGATTTATGGAAGGGTGCCATTCGCTTGATGTAATGCTTTAAAACTCTGTGAACGTCTAAGGTGTGCCATTTGCGCTCCAGTTCGTGGGACGGTTCGGGGCAAAAGTTTGGTAACACCACCTCCTGTGCTCTGTGGAATAGGGAATTGACCTTTGGAATGAATGAGAGGTCCAAACGCAACACCACCCTGTCCGTGTGGAATGTACAAAGGTCCTCCCTGTCAGGGCTGCTAGTTCTGAGATGCGCCTTGCTGAGGTAACAGCGACTAAGAAGGCGATCTTAAGGGTCAGGTACTGTAGGTCACAGGTCCGGACAGGCTCAAATAAAGGAAAGGTGATGGCCTGTAGGACCTTAGGTAGATCCCAGGAGAAGTATCTGTGTACCACAGGTGGCCTATTGTTAGATGCGCCCTTTACGAAGGATCGCACCACGGGGTGTCTGGCTAGAGTTTCGGAGTTGCCGTAGGTAAGAATGGTTGATAGGGCAGCCACCTGTCTGCAATTTGTGTTGGGTGCTAACCCCTTATCCAGACCTTCCACTAGGTAGTCTAGGATATCTGGGATAAAGATGTTACATGGGTCTAGTTGTTGTCTGTTGCACCAACTGCAATAATTTTTCCAAGTGGAATCATAGATCCTGTTAGTTGTAGGCCTTCTAGAGGCCTGGAGAGTCTTAATGACTCTCTGTGAAAAGTTGTCTCTCTCTAGGAGACTCCGCTCAAGCGCCAGGCGGTCAATTGGAGCCACTGTGGGTCTGGATGTAGCAGGGACCCCTGGTTGAGGGAGATTTGGTCGTGTGGAATCCTCCACGGTGGAGATGTAGATAGGTTCACGAGATCGGCAAACCACAGCCATCTTGGCCAGTGCGGTGCAATGAGTATCACCTCCGGTTGTTCCTGCAATATCTTCCTGATGGTTGCTTGTATCAGAGGAAGAGGTGGGAATGCATATAGCAGTCCTTTTGGCCAGTGGCCTCGGAGTGCATCCGCTCTCTCTGCTCCTGGTGTCGGAAAACGAGAGAAGAACCTCGGAAGCTGACTATTCTTTGGACTGGCAAACAGGTCCAACACTGGGTGGCCGAATCTCTCTGCTGCCTCCCTGAAGAGAGCAGGGTGCAGGCTCCACTGAGTGGTCTATCGTCATCCTGCTCAGGAAGTCTGCCTGGTGATTGGCTTCTCCTGAGATGTGTTTGGCCTTGATGGAGGCTAGGTTGTTTTCTGCCCAAGTTCCCAGCGCTTGTGCTTCGGTCATGAGGGCCCTGAATCCCGTGCCTCCCTGTCGGTTGATATGCGCTTTGGCCGCCACGTTGTCCGTTGAGTATGAGCACGTGTCGATGCGCCACTGCGCTGCGGAAGTGACGGAGGGCCAGGTGTATGGCTCTGAGTTCTAGCCAGTTTATGTTGTGTTTTAGGTCTTTCTTTGACCATTGACCCTGTGCTAGCTGTGATTGCAGGTGCGCTCCCCAGCCGAATAGGCTGGCATCCGTTGTAATGGTGACTTGGTTGGCTTCCCTGAACAAGTGTCCCTTCCCCATTGCCGGGAAGGACCACCACTGGAGCGACCTCAGGACCTTTGGTGGCACCTTCACTCTTCGGTTTGAGGAGCCTATCCCCACTCTTTGAAACAGGAGTAGGAATCAATGGAGCTCTCTGGAGTGTAGCCTTGCCCAAGGTACGATTGCGAGGCATGACACCATCTTTCCTAGTAACTGCAAGAGTGTAGCCAGCGTTGAGGATCGCTTCCTTCGGATGAGCCTGACCAGGGTTCGAATGCTGCGTTGACGGTCCTGAGAAAGATGGACCATGCATTTTTGTGTGTCTATGACCGCTCCCAGATGAAGAAGCCGGTTTGAGGGAACGGTCTGACTTTTTTGAAAATTTACTGAGAACCTGTGGTCTTGAAGGGTTTTCAGAGTCAGTGCCAGGTCTGACTGTGCTGTCTGGATCAACGAGGATTGGATGCGCACCAGAATTGTTCTCAAGTGGGCGGCGATTGTTGCCAATATCTTTGTGAACACCCTGGGAGCTGAAGAAAGTCCAAAAGGTAGGACCCTGTATTGGAAGTGTTGACCTGTGTGGTAGAACCTGAGAAACCTCCGGTGGTCCGGAAGTATGGGAATGTGAAGGTAGGCCTCCGTCAGATCTATGGACGTCAGAAGGTCCCTCTTTCTGATGCTTACTAATATCGAGTGAAGGGTTTGCATTTTGAACTTTCTGTAGTCCAAGTGTCTGTTTAGTCTTTTTAGGTCCATATTGCTCTCTATCCTTCCCGAACTCTTTGGGACTATGAATAAGATGGAATAGAATCCTTGTCCCCACTGATCTCTTTCTACCGGTTCTATAGCCTGAATGTCCAGGAGGTGTTGGATGGCCTCCTTGGTGAGGTTCTTCTTGATCAGATCCTTTGGAGATGGACAACGGATGAACTGGTTTGGGGGTGTTGAGAGGAATTCTAGAGAGAGGCCGAATCTGATGGTATTTAGGACCCAGAGGTCCGTGGTGGTGGCTTGCCATTTGTGAGCAAAAAGGGCTAGCCGGCCATCAATGGGGGAGCCCCCTGGGCCGTCACTTGGATCTGCGGTAGGGACGCCCCCTGGCTCCTCGAAAGGACCGCCTTGCTTGGACCTGTTGTCTGAACCTGTCCCTGTTACTGTTTCTCTCACCCTGGTGGTCCAATCTGGGCTGATAGGGAAGGGAAAAAGCCCCCTGATCCGTGCCTGCATCAGGTCAGAAGGACGGTCTGCGGGAATAGGGGGAGCTCTCCTCTCCGTTCTCTTTGTCAGATGGGCCAGGATCTTGCGTTTGTCCTTATTTTCAATTAGATAAGAGTCAAGCGCCTCACCAAAAAGCCAGCCACCCTTATAGGGTGCTGCCGCTAAACGCCACTTAGCCTTCATGTCCGCTCTCCAGTGCTTGAGCCACAGCAATCTGCGTGCACTGGTGTTGTACGCTATTGCTCTGGCACAGAAAATGGTTGCGTGTAAGGAGGAATCCGACATGAGCTCTGCTGCCGCCACTAACCTTCTTAAATTCTGGTGAGTTTTCTCCTCCACTGGGGGAATACTCGACTGGAGTTAGCGCAGCCAAAGAAAAGATGTCCTGGCGAAAAAGGATGTAGTAATGCCTGCTTTGATTGCCCATGCCGAGGCCTGGTGTGCCCTGCAGAAGGTGAGGTCCATCTTCTTGTCTTCTGATTTCAGGGCCTCCACTGCATCCCCGGCTATCGGGGGTGGAGAAAAGAGGGTTGCAATGGGTTCATCTATTGTTGGCACTTCTATTATCTCTGATAGTGCCGGATCTATGTTGAACATTTTCTTGTCTGTCCCCCCCCCCATTGGGAGGAAGGACCCTGGTGCCCCCATGTTGTTCTGAACAGAATCAAAGAAGAGAGGTGGACAGGGAACAAAGTGTTGGATATAAGTGGGCTGTGAAAACACTTCGTTGTTTGTGACCTTACTAGTTGAGGGATTGGTGGAAGTTCCTTTCTGTGGGATCGGGGGCCTCTCGATATTTGCAGTGCCGCTGGCCTTGTGTAGCAGCGTCTTGAATAAGGATGGATTAAACAGGCCTACAAATGGAGGAAGATCTGGAGATACATCCTCTTCGTCGGACAGCCTCTGATCCGTCAGCTCATGGTCCTCCGCAGGAGATCTCCTGCCTCTGGAGGACCTAGAGGAGGAAATAGAGTCTTGATACAGAGGCCTCCTCTTGAGAAAAGCGGGAGCCGCCCCTAGAAGCCACAGACCTTGTTCTGGAACAATGGTGTCTTGAAGAGGCCATGGCCTGTGCGACAGTCTGATATCAGGGATTGAAGGTGTTCTGAAGACATTGCTCCATGATTGTCTGAGTGATGGGTGCCTGCTTCTGAACCCAGATCTCCAGGCTCCTCGCTTAGGGGAGAGCCGTTCCCCTGTTCCGTATCGGCCTCTGCTTCCAGAGGTTCCTGACTAGGCTTCCTTGTGCCAAAAATTTCCTCCTCCCTGTAATTGGGTGGCTCTAATTCGTCCTCAGTGGAGTTTTGCCTCCTTTCAGCTCAGGAAAATTGTTTCTCTAGAGCCTGGTGACGTCGCTTAGCCTCTCTATCCGCTGCTTTGGAAGGCCTTTTGGCAGATATTGCCTTGGCCTTGATGTTGCCAGCCACCTCCTGCTTGGATGATCTCTGTCTTTTACGAGCAGGAGGGCTGCTGGTGGCAGGATCCAGCGCTGTTGGGGCTGTGCTAGCATCTGCCATTCTTAACTGAAATAATTTCCAATTCCGGTCTAGTTCAGGGTAATTGTGAACTGGCCTGATCTATGTCTTTGTGATTTTCAATTATTACTATTATTACTATTATTACTATTATATTTTATTTTCTTTATTTTATTTATTTTATTTTTTTTAATTATTTTTATGTTGCTAGGAAGAAGGACTGAGCCTGAGTGGAGTTGAGGTTGTTATTGGCCGAACTCAATTTCTCCCGTCTGTGTCTCTCAGCTAGATTTCTTGGAGACTGCTGAAAAAAACAAACCCCGCTTGTATTCGACCGAATACGTTCGATGTGAGCTGCAAGGAAGCCGCAGAGCTGCAGGGAAAACTCGGGAAGCTGTGGCTTTCCGCAAATCACTGAGCTGCGGAGTCTAAAAGCCTTCCCGCTAATCCCTGGCTTCAGTCAATGAAAAAACAAGAGCCTTCGAGCTCTTCAGTTGATTTAAGGTAAGAGTCTTCAAGAGCTGAGTTACTCTTCCGCAGCTCACCAGCTTCCGTGTGAGTCGCGGAAAGTTTAAAAAGTGCGCCTGCAGATCAGCTGGGTTCACACGTGTCCTATTGTTCATACGCGGCTCGCCGGCTTCCGTATGATCCGCAGGTTTAAATTGCCCGCTGATCATCTGTGCGGGTGGATTCCGAATTTGCTTCGGATATCCTGGCTAGCCCAGTGGGAGGGGGGGTTGGGGGGAAAGGAGATTGTCTCTCCCTTTGTTCAGGGTCACACTTGGTGATCGGAAAATGGCGCCCGGCTCTTTGTTTGTCCGGCGATCGGCTGGGCTCTGGCCAGCCTCATGGCTGAGCTGCGATCCGGCAGCAGAAAAGGCTCAAATGAACAGCCGTTCATTCTTTGCAATTCCCCCCCCCCCCGGATTGACCAAAAATATCAGAAATATACGACCTTAAAGAAGAATCAATTCAGGAGTCAAGAATTCAGTCTAATCGGGCTCAACACTAGTCGAGGCTGGGGAAGGGAGGTCCCAGGAGGAGAGGTGGAGCAAATTGGACGACTAGTCTATGGGCAGAAGACGAGGAAAACCCATTGGTGGATTCTCCACTCGTCATGCTGGAGAATAAGTCAATCCCCTCTGCTTGGTGACAGATGCTCAAGTACTGGAAGACAGTGTCAAGTTCAAATTCAAGTTTATTACAGTCAAAGAGCAGAGACCCAAAATAAAAACACTCAATGAATATCTAGTTAAAAGTTCTAAAGTAAAATAATAAATAACAGATAAAATCTATATTAAAATCACAATTTGGCATCCAGTCTCTCAGTTACACATGGTCTAACTATACTATAATATCAATCCTTAAACTGTGGGGCCTGTAGTCATTTAATACTAAAATACAATATATATGTATATATATACATACATACACACAACACACACACACACACATATATGAGTTTGCTACATTAGTTGTGTAAAATAGCTATGGTGGATTAATCACGTTTCCGACGAATCCCCAGTGCTGCTGCACACTCTAGCAATCTGTGCTGTAATCAGTCTGTTTATCCTTAGGCAGCCACTATATAAGAAAGCTCAGAATGGCCAGGATACCTATCAATTATTGGGAGGATATTTTTTCAAATATATTTATAGAAAGAGTATCAAAGGAGTATGTGTCCAACAGTCTCCACCTCTCCTGAGCTACAGGAGCAGTCTTTCAGTCAATGGTATCTTTTTATACTTGCCGTACAGGACAGCCGATGGAAACACATGAGAGCGAAAATGCTTTCCAGTGGTTTGCTGACTCCAACTGGCTAAGGTAACTGGCAGGAGTAACAACATATCTAATAGAGTCTGGAGCCAGAGAGAAGCCTAGTTTGGAAAGGTTGAACTCAATGCCCTTGATCCATGATGAAGAGAAATTGTCTTGGAGGGTTAACGGAGCAAGGCCTTGCGGAAAGAAATTAATCTTTAGCCAGAGATTTAAAGAAGCTATACAGATTCTTGCTTTGACTTTTATCAAGTCTGTCCCCAGGCGCAGAAGTGCATTTGAGACACACCCGGCATCTGGAGAATTACTCTAATGAATTTGGATAGAACTCTTACCACTGATGTGAAACACGAAGCTGAGGATCCAAGCAAGGTCCCTAAAGAAGCTGTGCTAGCATCTTGGCCAGAAAGAGCTTAATTACAGCAGGAACCCTTTGTGCAGAAAAATTTGAGGATGGCGTTTGTTGATCTTTGGCCAGAGGCAGCTACATATTCGCCATGTGTTTTTCTTTCTTTTTTTAATATTTTATTGATTGTCTCATTTTACAATTGAATATTTAAAAAGCAACATGATGACTGGGTTGATCAATAGTTCAATAGCGTACATAAGTCTTTAATATAAATCTCATGTTACAACATCAAATATTTCCTCTCTTTTTCCATTAATATCTATTATCTCATATTGGGCTAGTACAGTTCTTATTATTATCAATTAAGTAAAAACATCTTTGTTACAGTTATCAATAATTTTTAGCTTATACATATCTTAATTGCGTTTGCACTTAATCCTTGTATACAATCAATGTCCTGTTATTGCTTCCCCCCCAAGCTTTAATTTTCCATCAATATTCAAATTAAGATTATTATTTATGATTTCCAAGTATTTTATATTTAGGTGACCAAAGTTTCCCTTATCTCAACTTCTCCCTTTTTCCCTTTTCATAGCAAAGTCTAATATTCTAGTTACACATCTTATCTATTTGATTATAGTCTTGCTCTGTTTTTTAAAAGTTATCTATTTTCCA
Source organism: Protobothrops mucrosquamatus (assembly GCF_001527695.2). Taxonomy (NCBI): domain Eukaryota; kingdom Metazoa; phylum Chordata; class Lepidosauria; order Squamata; family Viperidae; genus Protobothrops; species Protobothrops mucrosquamatus. The sequence continues at coordinate 685,608 of NW_015386659.1, read as the reverse complement.
CCATATTAAACTATCTAATTAATAATACAATATCCCCTCTATAAGTCAAAACCATTATATGTGTTGTCTGGGTTAACCAATAGTTCAGTAATATATATAAATTTTTAGTTTAGGTCTAATATTAGAAGCTCAAATGACTGCCACAAAGAAGAGGGAGTCAAGCCATTTTCCAAGGCGCCTGAAGGCAGGACAAGAAGCAACGGATGGAAACTAATCAAGGAGAGAAGCAACATGAACTTTCCCATGGTACTTGGACTTGTACCTTTTCCAGTCAAGTGCCATACTTAAATTGTGCAGCAGTCTAAGCAACACTTATGGATCTTAAACGGGGCTATCCAAAACATCTTAAAGTCAAAACTGCACTTTAAGCAGATTGTTCAACCTATTACAACCCATCTGAACCTCAAACAGTGCAAGCTTGAAATATTTTGTATACCTTTATTCACATAGTCTTAACTACAGAAAATTACTTCCATTCACCCATGATTCTAATTGAAATAATATCAGTTATAACATTGTGATAGGACCATAGTTCAGATAAGATAATTTTCTCAATAATTTTCTCTTCATTTCATTAAAATACTTTACATTCATCCACTGAACTTACGTTCGAAACAGTCTTGAACACATTCCAATACACTTTCTCTTTGTATATCAGTAGCATTTTTTTTACTGGCATAGAAAAAAAAAATAAAGTTACTCATTTGTAAAGTATTTCTAATTTGCAAACTCTATATTATTGGCAAAAATAGGTCAAACTATAGTACAGCATTGCAGCAAATCAAGCCATCCTGGATAAATGACTGTCCAGTTTCTTTTTGAAAACCTCCAATGATGGAGCACTCTCAACTATGAGAAGCAAGTTCTTCCAGTGGTTAAGTGCTCTCACTGTCAGGAAATTTCTCCTTACTTCCAGGTTAGATCTCTCATTGAGAGCTTCCAGACATTGCTTCTTGTCCTACTTTAAGATGTGTTGGAGAATAAGTCAACTTCCACATCTCTATGACTTCTCTCAAGTACTGGAAGACAGCTACTATGTCACTCTAATCCTTCAATTCATTAGGCTAGACATACTTAGTTCCCTAACTGTTCATCATAAAATGTAGCCTCCAGATGACTTATCATCTTTGTTGTTCTTCTCTGCACTATTTCTCAGCATCTTTTTTGTCTCTCAGTGACCAGAATTGGATGCAATATTCCAAGTGTGGCCTCACTTGTGCAGCACAAAGTGATATTATCTCTTATTATAATTTTGATGCTATCCTTGTGATGAAGCCTAGGACTGCATTGGCCTTTTTGACAGCTGCAGTAAACAACTGGATCAGATTAAAGTGGTAGTCCATTAGGACAGCTAGATCCTCTTAAAGTTACTATTGCTGAGCCAGGGACCACCTATTCTGTACCCATGCATTTGTTTTTTGCTGCCAAAGAGCAGGATCTTATTTTTTTTCACCACTGAACTTCATCTTACTGGATAGAGCCTGTTGCTGTAGTCTATCAAGATCACTGTGAATAAGACCAAAAGACACACACACACACACACACACACACACACACACACACAAAGTGCACGAACGCACACAAGTTGTAACCTTAGGTAGATTGTAATGCATACATGTATCCTGTAGCCTGTATTTATAGGAAATCACTAATTTGTTAATATTAATGGAGTAGTTCCATTTCTACAGAAAGAAAAAAACAAATCTGAAAAAATATGAATTTTTTCAACATCGTATACTTAATAAATCAAAAGTTTGGAGTGAAGCTAATTTCAGCCCTTTGAAACAGTTTTAAATGAAATTACAAGTATACCATGGAGATATTGCAGGTTCAGTTCCAGACAACCATAATAAAATGAATATCACAAAAAATCACATAAATAACACATTTTGTTTCCCACTGCCTGTAAAAGTTATGTTTATCAGACTATACGTGTAATCCTTGACTTATGATGACAATTGAGCCCAAAAGTTCCATTGCTAAGCAAAATAGTTGTTAAGTGAATTGTGCCCCAATTTATGATCTTTTTGCCACAATTGTTAAGCAAATCATGCAGTTATTAAGTGAATCTGGCTTCTCCCATTGATTTTCCTTATCAGAAGCTGGTTGAAAAGGTTACAAATGGTTATCACATGACCCAGTGCAACTGTCATAAATACATGCTAGTTGTCAAGCACCACATTTTGATCACATGACCATGAGGATGGTGCAATGGTAGTAAGTAGGAAAAGTGGTCATAAGTCAATTTTTTCTTCAGTCACTAAATAAATGATTGTAAGTTGAGGATTACCTATAGTCTATTAAGTGTGCAATAGCACTATTTCTTAAAATACAATTAATGCATTAATTAAAAATACTTTACTGCTAAAATGCTAATCATGATCTTATTAATAATGAAAAAGTGTAAAATATTGCCAAACTTGAGAATTACCAATGAATTGAGTACATGCTGTTGAAAAAATATATGAACTTGCTTAATGCAAGTTGCCACAAACCATCAATTTGTTTAAAAAAAATGCCAAAATGTGACACAGAGACCTAAAGAAAAAAAAAATCTGCAAGGCACAATAAAGCAAGGTACAATAAAACAAGACATCCTGTAGATGTAAACGAAGTTTGAATAATAATTAAAATCTCTAACAGGATAAGAGATAGATAATCATCATGATTAAAACTGTAAAGTGATGTGCACATTGAGAGTAATTTTTTATCTTTTTTTTAACCACTGATATTTACAGGTAGTCCTCGACATACAATTGGCAGTAATGGGCATCTGAAGTTATGGCAGCCCCAAAACTACTTATGACCCACAGTCTTGAAGTTATGGTCGCTACAGCACCCCCGTATTCATTCACCTTTACAACCAACAGCAGGGATGCTGCAATGACCCCTACTTATCTTCCCCACCACCCATCCAACTGAATATCCCTACAAGCATCCCTCCCCTAATGGCTCTCTGCTGGCTTTAGATCTGGTTCCCACCCCAGCAGTCCCACATACTCCTCCTCATCTGTTGAACAGCTCTGCAGCCTTCCATAGTGCTGAAATGAGTTAGGTTTTTGCTCGGCTGCATGGTACGATTCTGGAATTGCACTGCATGGGCAAGGGACAAGTCACTCCATTCTGCCTCCTTAACAAGGTTTCACAGTCTATGGAAAGCTGCAGAAGGCTTGTGCATTACTATGCAAATCACATTAAGGCAAGAAAACAGAAGAATTTAAACCTGGCGGCAACCCAGAAATGGCCACCATTTTACCACAGGACAAACTGCTTTGTTTTGCTGCCTTAACAAGGTTGAACATCGTGGCAGAAAGCTTCTGAAAAATGCAATGCTTTTTTTATTATATCGATTGCATTGGGAAAGCAATGATCAGGAGATTGTTAAGTGAGATGCTTCACTTAACAGCCATCACAACATGCAACTGTAATGGGTAGACTCCTTTATGGTCATATCTCAAGGACTACCTTTATATGTCATGTTACAAAGTTTTTATAAGAATCTGCTTTATTTCAAAAACAACCTACTATTTATTGTGATAGAATTTACATTAAAAATGGCCAAAGTTATTAAACCTAGAAGTTTAGAAGCATCTGCATATTTCTTTTAATTTTATCAGTATAAAATGCTTCACTATTATACATTGTTTCATATTTTAATAAACCTCAGTTTTATCTATTGCAATATAGTTTAGGAAATAAACATTAATTACCCTACTCCGTTGAAGAATCTTAGCCTATACATGGTCTTTAAGTGATTCTGTTAAAAAGAGAAAATATAATGCTTTTTGAAAAGAAAAATAAATTAAAAGTTCAATACAGCACAGTAGGATTACATATTAATCTGGATAACCACAATTACTTTAATATCAGGAAGGAGCTTTCATTTTCCACTGATAAACTATTTGTACACAATTATTCCTCTTATAACCTATAATTTTCAATTACTTGCCAATTAGAGTTATGTATATCCATCACCCACTAAATATAATTTATAATTGAGATTAGCTATTTTCATTAGAAGGTGGATTAGTGATGATGAAATTTCAAAAACCCGTTAATCTGCAACTTCTAAAAGAACATTCTGTTAGTCTTTTGTGGCAAAAACAGTGAACTGTCTATGCCACCTTAGACTACAAAACTATACACTTGCTCATCCCATCAATATGGTATTTATGCAATCAATACAACATATATCATCTTCTATTAATAACATCCCACTATTTTTTTTACATTAAAGAAGCACACAGTATTCATCCTTAAGAAAGTTTTTCTGAAATGAAATTCTTCTAAATATATTAGCAACCTTACACAGTATAATGTATTAAGGAGACAATAAAATTACATTGTTAAGCTATTATGTATTTAATGTATTTGTTATTTTTGTTTAATAGAGCACAAAAAGTTGTACAAGATGGCCAAGTTTTGTTTCTCTCAGCAAAATATTGCCGGAGATATTATGTCTCAAAGTTGCTGGAACCTCAGAGTCATACTGTAGAAGGCTACAGTATGGGGTCACACAAATGACTATATCTCAGCAAGTATTGCATTGGCAAACGTAACACTTTACCAATGTTCATTGGGAACATGCGTGCATGTTCACACAAAATTTCATCGAAATCCGAGATGGTCGAGCAGGGACCCCCAGACCACGGGACATGGAATGACCATTAAACAAATTTTTGTAGTTGCCCAACTCACATATAAGTGTCACAACCTTTTGTTTTCTTCCAATATCCAATGATAAATGAACAGTGGAAGACTAGAACTAGCTATGCCAACACTAGCTTAAGAGATTCCTAGAGCTTTAAACTGGCGCCCACTAGAAGATAGAAAACAAGATAGAATAACAGAGTTGGAAGGAATCTTAGAAGTCTTCTACTCCAACCCCCTGCTCAGGCAGGAAACCTGTACTATTTCAGATAAACGGTTGTCCAGTCCTTTCTTAAAAGCCTCCACTGTTGGAGCACTCACAACCTCTGGGTGTTATTCCACTGATTAATCGTTCTAACTGTCAGGAAGTTTCTCCTTGTTTCTAGGTTGCTTCTCTCCTTGATTAGTTTCCATCCATTGCTTCTTGTCCTGCCTTCAAGTGCTTTGGAGAAGAGCCTGACTCCATCTTCTTTGTGGCAGCCCCTGAGATTATTGGAACACTGCAATCATGTCACCCCTAGACCTTCTCTTCATTAAACTAGACATATCCAATTCCAGCAACCTAAACATAATAAAATAGACTCCGTTATAGTGTCGAGATGGCGGCCCGCGGGCCGAATGCGTCACGCGCAGGCCATGCCCACCCCAGCTCCGCAAAGGCAAAAAACGTCGCGATACGCAACGATACGTTATGTGACGCGATCGAGTTTGACTTTATTAAGAGCTCCATGTTTTGATTACAATATAATTCAATACGCCTTATTTCAGACCTAAAGACGGAGAAGGGGAAGAGATTAGAAATTATTAAGCCCGATCCCCCAAACGAAATCTTGCCACAAAAACTTCGAGAGAAACTACCGAAGCGGGCCTTCCGCATTAGGCTTACCAGCGAATTCATGGTCCCGAAATTTGTCCCGCTCCTCTCGTTTTGAAAACGTCGACGTATCCCACAACGCAGCGCAACACAGGAGAGTTCGTTGGTCAGAACTTCGATACGTCACAAAAGATGAGGGCGGATGAAGACAACGAAATCAATCAGTATTTTTATAGATCTATGCATAACTTCTAATTAGACTCACACAGAGAAGATCAGCTTGCGAGTTTACAGTTGAGAGATATTTGAATCACCTACTGTTAGAAATTGTCATGGCTTTAAAAGATAAGAGAGGCTTGTAGAGTTATAATTTTCTTTTTGCCCCTCCAATAAAACATGAATAAATATGTTTATGTTTTAGTTTTCCGTATCTATTCTAGTACTAAAACTTGTGAACCATCAGAAGGTTTCGTGTCTATAGGGGGAACTTAAAGAGCAGGAGCAATTTAGGACTCCAATAGAACTCTACAATTCAGAAAAAACGGACGCCTGAGAGAACTATTTGAAGAAAAAGCCTGTTAGTTTGTACCCCTGCAATAAATCTCGAGGGATAGTTGCTAGCTTCCGCTATTTGCAGAAAAATAAAGTATATTTTCAGAGCATTTAACAAATTTATCATGTGATGGAAAGTAAGACCTATTTTTGCCGCTCAAATCCTAGTCTTTTCATTATTGTACAGTTTAAAAACGAGGCTAGACATTGGGCATTGGGGGGGGACTCAAAGACTCGGTTTTTTCCTCTTAGTGTTCTCTTGTGTGCCGTTGTCCGCCCCTGGAAGAAGGGGAAGGAGCTATCCAGGAGGGAGCTTTTATCCCTGAATTGAGCTTTTGCTCAGTATGACCTCCTAGTCTATGAACTCGTGGAGGAAAATAAGATTTTCTGAGCGCCTTCCCCAAGTCTTTGCAGTGACCTGATTATGAAATATAACGGGGGAAGAAACATGGTTACAGCTGGAAATAGACTGAGAATAGTCACTGAATTAAATGGCTGGCCCAGGATGTGTACGGGGAGTGGAGAACTGCAGCATAAAGTCCGGTTTTTGCCACGGAAGTTTATTTTAGACTAGTCAGGTTGGCTTAGCCCAATGTTTCTGATAAAGTCTATCGATTTGTTTGCTAAGAATTCACAATGACTTGATAGCACATAATTATACTGGTCTTGTGGAAAACGAAAGAACTCTTACGAATTCCAGAGGGGTTTAGCAGAGAAGTTTATTTGCGCAGGTTCAGAGGCATATAGAAATAGGCAATTCTGAACGAGGAGGGCGGGATTAGACTTCAGTTTTTATACTACCCTTCTTTCAGGAACAAAGGGACTACACATGGTAATACACTGTAATACATTTGGATCGTTTCTCACGGGCATACAATGGAAGGTTTTGCTACATACAAAGTATCCATGTGCAATGCGCATTTGGTTAGCCACATATTACTGACACAG
>NW_015386659.1:673727-677574 GCF_001527695.2 Protobothrops mucrosquamatus | reverse complement strand
CCCAAACATCCAGTTTCGTCTTTCCCATCTATTTTGTTCCAGGAACCAACTGCCATTTTTGACTGTGAGGGTCACCAAATTACAGTTATCCCTTCCACATGAGTCTGCTGTTGTATTTTTCTTTTCAAACAAGATGTGCTCCATCTCCTTTGGGTCTTGGGTATGCCACTTAATACATGACCACCACTTACATTTGACCCGTGGAGACTGCACACCCATCTGGTGGGCACAAATACTTATGGTTTGGGATATAGTTGTGGATTCGATTGATCCCTCCGCAACCATACATTACTGCCCAATAATTAGCTGCTTTACAAACATCAAAGGTGACGCTAAAACTGGAGTGTGGGATGGATTTCCATTGAGAGATCCCTAATAGTGCCTGTTCTTTTGAGCTGGTTCTTGTTCTATGTGTTCGGATTTGTAAGGCCCAACTGTCAGGATCAGACTTCGGGTTATAACACTGATCTTGGGCTCCTTTTCTACAAACTTTATATGTAGTTCTATTGTATGCACAGGTGTTAGGTGAGCTATCTTGGCACCCTTCTGGTTTCATTGTATAGTCTTAGTTATCTGGCTTCCTTGTTTGGTTATCTTGATGCAGTTTTGACAATATTTATTTCCCTGTGTTTGTGTCCTTTCTTTGTGTGTACTCACTAGTTTTCTATTAGCGGGTTTCTGCAGTATCACCTCTTGTGTAACCATTGCACTGATTTGTGTAGGAATGTTTGTGTATATTCCCCATATTAAATAACCAACAGGTATTATAATCTGTAGAATCCTCATGTCTTCCACCGTGCATAGAGAGACAGCTTCCGGAGTGTCTCAGCAAGGTCTGATGTTCACACTGTGTGTTGAGAACCCATTGCCGGTAGGGTTCGACAGGGTGTATTTCTTGTAAATTTCAGCACTAAAGGTTTGTCAGTTTTATTCACCTTGTAAGTTACTGGATCAGCAGGTGCAGCTGTTTTCAATCTGGTCCAATGGATCCAGGACTTTCCTTCCAAGGTTTTCACTGCCAATGGAGAACACATGACAACAGTATACGTTCATTTCCATCTTGGGCTTAAGGGATCTGATTTCCAATGTTTCACCCCATACCCTATCTCCTGATTTGAACCCATGTGTTGCTGTGACCACTGGAGGGGGTTGTTGTTCCATCATATAATGGCGCAAATTTGAAACAGCTAAACTATGAAGCTGTAATTAGTGTAACAATTTCTGTTGGTCTATTCCCCCCTTATGGGCCAAGTCCGGCCAGCCCTGACTGTCAGGTTTAAATAGACAAGGGGGACGGCCAAACATGAGCTCATAAGGACTAAGTTGCAACTTAGTGCGGGGGGCCAGCCTGATTGCATACAAAACCATAGGCAAAACGTCTGGCCAGTGGAGATGAGTTTCCAAACAAAATTTAGTAATAAGGCTTTTAATTGTGCGATTAGCCCTTTCCACTTTTCCAGCTGATTGAGGGCAAAAAGCACAATGAAACCTCCACTTAATTCCTAATGCTTGGGCTAGAGCCTTGTTAATCTGATGTACAAATTCAGGGCCATTATCTGATGAAATCTTAGAAGGGCAACCAAATCTAGGAATAATTTCCTTAAGAAAGATTCTGGCAACCTGTATAGCTTTCTTATTAGTAGTAGGAAAGGCTTCAACCCATCCTGAGTAGGTATCAATGATAACTAGCAGGGCTACATATTTCTTACTCCTAGGCATATCAGTAAAGTCAACAATGGCATAGTCCATTGGGAAATAAGTGATTGGTTGTTGACCAGGTGGTACTATTGGTCCTTGGTGAGCATTGGTTTGAGCACAAATGGAACATTGAGAACATACTTGTGCTGTCAGTGAAGAAGCAAAAGGAAGATAGAAAAATCTTTCAAGTTGCTTTAATAATGCAGTTTTTCCCAAATGATGTTGTTTATGAGCCTGAAAAATAAGTGGGCGGGCAAGTGCAAGAGGAATAGCAATGCGTCCATCGGGAAGGGTGTACCAGCCTTTAATTAGATTGGCTTGTACATCCTGCTTTAACTTTTGGCTTTCCTCTTTAGTATATGTAGGATCAAGTTTTTCCAAGTAAGTGTCTAAATACATGAACCTGGTGACATCTGACTGTAGGGGGGGGGGCTTCTAAAGCTGCACTTTTGGCTTCTTTGTCTGCCTTCCTATTCCCCTGGGTAATAAGGCTTGAGTCTTTTAGATGTCCAGGACAATGGATGATTGCAACTTTAGACGGTAACTGTGCTGCCTTAATAAGTCTTTTAATCAAGGTGGCATATTGGATGATCTTGCCTGTGGAGTCCAAATAACCCCTTTCTTTGTAGATGGCTGCATGTGCGTGGATTGTTAAAAATGCATATTTGCTGTCTGTATATACATTTAAAATCTTTCCTGCAGCTATTTCCAATGCTCGTGTTAGACCATACAATTCTTCAAATTGTGCACTTGCTTGGCTGTGTAGTTGTGCTGACTCTACAATTGCAGTTTGAGAAACAATTGCATACCCAGAGTATCTATTGCCCTGGTCCATATAGCTAGATCCATCAGTGAACCACTCAAGGTCTGTATTCTGCCATGGTTGGTCAGTAAGGTCAGGTCTGCAAGAATATTGTAGTTCTAGTGTTTGCATGCAGTTATGCACTGGCATAGTTGAATCTGGTATTGGCATAAGAGTTGCTGGATTGAGAGTAGTGCATTGTTTCAGGGTAATTTGTGGATTTTCTAATAAAAGAGCTTGTATTTTATGCATTCTTTGATTGCTAATCCATAAATGACCTTTATTATCAATAATTGTCTGCAGGGCATGACTAGTGCAAACAACCACTGGAGCAGAAAAGGTTAATGTATTTGCTGCCTGTAGTAACAGCATGACTGCTGCTAGGATTTTTAAACATTGTGGCCACCCTTGTGCTGCCGTATCTAATTGCTTTGACAGATAAGCGACTGGGCGACTCCAAATTCCTTGCTTTTGGGTAAGGACTCCAAGAGCCACATTCTGTCTGACATCGACATGAAGTGAAAAAGTCTTAGTTATATCCGGTAGTCCTAGGGCTGGAGCTGTAGTTAAGGCTTGTTGAAGTGTTTTCATTGCTAGGGTTTGTTCCTGTTGCCATAAAAGAGGTTCCTTTTCTGGCCCTTTTAAAACTTGGTACAATGGTTTAGCTGTTAGAGCAAAATTTGGAATCCAAATCCTACAGAAGCCTGTAATTCCCAGAAAGACTCTAACTTCCTGTTTTGTTTGGGGGATGGGGATCTGTAACACAGCTTGCTTTCTCTGGGGGCCTAAAGCCCTCTGTCCTTGGGACAGTTCATAGCCTAAATACATTACAGTCTTTTGGACTAGTTGTGCTTTCTTTTTGGATGCTCTGTAGCCACAGTCTTGTAATATTTGAAGCAGTCTTGCTGTGTGTTTTTTTTTCCAAAAAAAGTTTTATTGTTTTACAATAAAAAACAATTAAACATAAGTAAACACAATAAGAATTATAAGCCCCCCACCCACCCCCCCGACTTCCCAAACCAAATCCCAGGATAATATTCATATAAAAGTAAACATATACTAATATCTCTAACTCCGCAATATATCTTAATACACAAGAAAATAAAAAAAAATAAACAAAATCATAATATAGAAAAATCTAAAAAAACCCTAAATTCTATTCTACCACATTATACTTCCACAATTAAAATACAAAAAAAATCTAGAAACCTAAATTATATTCTACCACACCATGTTTCTTCTGAATATAAACAACCCATCTTCTCCATATTGATAAAAATTGTTCATTCGAGTGGCTTTTCAAAAAAGCCGAGATCTTTGCCATTTCAGCAAGATAGGAAACTTTCA
>NW_015386659.1:669851-672052 GCF_001527695.2 Protobothrops mucrosquamatus | reverse complement strand
CTCATAAATATACTTCCAAAATAATTAATAAACACATCAAATCTTATATATTTTTATCCTTTTCCCCCCTCCCCCCCCCGGACTTCCCAGAGCTAAACCCAGGAATAAGTACAAAATAATTTTAATCTATCCAAAGCTATCCATTCATACAATAAACAGATATAAAATTACCCTAACTCTAAAATACAATAATAAACTTGGTGACTCCGCCGGGACTGGGATGCCAAAATTCTTGTGGAAAAGAAAACTCTTACGAATTCCAGAGGGGTTTAGCAGAGAAGTTTATTTGCGCAGATTCAGAGGCATATAGAAATAGGTAATTCTGAACGAGGAGGGCGGGATTAGACTTCAGTTTTTATACTACCCTTCTTTCAGGAACAAAGGGACTACACATGGTAATACACTGTAATACATTTGGATCGTTTCTCACGGGCATACAATGGAAGGTTTTGCTACATACAAAGTATCCATGTGCAATGCACATTTGGTTAGCCACATATTACTGACACAGAACTTTCCCAGTGAATTTTCCCAGTGATTATGCATTACATCATTATTCTAGCAATTATGCAGACACATCATTATTGCAGACAAATCATTATTCTAATAATTGTTCATTTTACTACATTACTGGGAATTCTGAGATTTGAAATCCATGCTTCTTAAAGTTGCTGTGGTTGATAAAAACTGGCTTAGCCAAATCTACCTCTTATAAGTGTGTTCCTCAAGAAAAAGCTGGACAAAATAGACCACCAAATTTGGATACAAGTCTAACAAACAAGGTAGCCTGTCTAAGCTATACTTAGATTCCACAAAAGATAACTTTTATTGTCACATTTTTCTGTGAATACACTGACACACATTAAAAATTAAATTCTGATGCTTGCTCTCAAAAGAAAATAAGTATATATTTATACACAAACATGCACACACATAAACATATGCTATATATACATCAGTCTATTTTGAATACAGTGCAGAAAAAAGAGTCTTGAGAGTTAACAATACTACATGATACAAAGCTATTACAGAAAATGGTAATTATAATTGCAATAGATTAACAGAAGGCTCATAAAATGGGCATAAAGAAATTCTTAAATATATAATTGTTATGTAAAATGTTTTTTTCATATCGTTAATAGCCCCATACTACCAGATTTTTCAGACTATAGATTTTTCTGAAATACCTTTTCAGAAGAAATATTAAAAGTTGTTTTTCCATTACTCTGTTAAGGAAGTCATACTAGCTACTCTCCTAAACAGCATAAAATTTTAGGGCAAAATTGAAGAGGATAATTCACAGGTCAGCAACCTGCAGCTCCAGAGCCACATGCGGCTCTTTCAGCCTTCCCCTGTGGCTCCCAGCCTCCTCTGCCATTTGCAGAGAGAGACAGAGACAGAGAGAGACACTTGTGCTTCACTTCCCCCCCCTCTCTCTGTGTGTGTGAAAAAGAGAGTGGCCTCACCCTGTTCCATGAGACAAGCTTACTGGGCGGGGCTCTTGCCTTGGCTGCATCTCTGCAGGAAGCAGGAAACAGGAAGCAGAAATGGCAGGAGAGAGCTAGCTAGCCCAGCTATGCTGGCTTAGGAATTCTGGGAGTTGAAGTCCATGAGTCATAAAAGAGCCGAGGTTTGACTACCCCTGAGCTTGTTGGAGAACAGCTTGAAGCCAGCTTGCCAGGTGAGCAGAAGATTGGAGAGAGGGAGGAGAGGGGGAGAGAGAGAGAGAGAAAGAAAGAGAGTGGGGGAAGAGGACTGGCAGACTAAGGGTAGAAAGAGAGAGGGAGGGAGAGAGAGACAGAGAGAGACAGCGAGAGAGACCCTTTTGACAGCTAAAATGAAGATAACACTGCATATATCCTTTATATATATGTTTTCTGAGGTTTTCGCGGGTGTTTGTATGTAGATCTTTGGTTATTCGGGTTTTCTCCTGCGTAAAATTGGAAGTGTCTTGGCGACGTTTCGACGAAGTCACATTCGTCATGTTCAGGCTGGTGTCTTCAGCTTCGTGCTTCTAGGAGTAGTGTGTGATCGCAGCTGTTTCTTCCTTTTAACTGCCAGTGGGGTTTGAACTGATTGGGTGGGAGCTTGGCTGTGTTCTGAATGGGTGGAGGTGTGTTCTGATTGGTTAAGGAGCTTGGCTGTGCTCTGATTGGATGGGGGGGTTCGCTGTGCTCTGATTGGATGGGGGAGTGTTCTGT
>NW_015386659.1:664621-666684 GCF_001527695.2 Protobothrops mucrosquamatus | reverse complement strand
ACCCACCCATACAGACAGGATTCTACACCAACACAGCAACCATCCAGTAGCCCACAAAATCAGCTGCATTAGAACATTGTTCAAAAGAATAGACTCTCATTGCAGCACGGCCAGGGCTAGAGCAGAAGAGAGAAGTTATTTAATTCGGGTTTGTAAAAACAATGGCTATTCCATGAGGTTTATCAAACGCCATGGCATCCTATCCAGACTTCCCGGTGGCTCACAAACACCTACGAAAACAATAGCACCCCAGACGACTCACATCACCCTGCCATATATTAGTAATGTCTCGGAGGCCACTGCTAGACTGCTGGCGCCCTATAACGTAAGGGTGGCACATAGGCCCAGCCGGATGTTACGGTCGGACATCATGAAACCAAAAGACCCTCTCCCCACTTCAGAGAAATCAGGGGTTATTTATAGAATTAGATGCAGAGACTGCATCTGTAGTTATGTGGGTGAAGCTTCTAAAAGGGTCAAAACACGAGTCCATGAACACAAACTGGCCATAAAGAGAGGAGAGCAGTACTCTCAAATATTAGCGCATATGGCAGAAACTGGACATAGATTTGATTTCAATGACGTAAGGGTGATTGCCAGCGACAGTACAAGGAGTGGTAGACTACAAAAAGAGGCTTGGTTCTCGGACGATAAATCTATCAATCGACATATAGAGCTGTGCCCCGCACATCTAGCGCTGAGAGCATGGGAGAGAAAAACCAAACTGCCACGAAGGGAACGATCCAATGATATGGTCCATCAATGGGAAGGAGAAATTGAGGAGAGACCCCCCATCTGTCACGTACAACTGACAATCATGAGAATAATGGACGACGACTTAGAAACCTGCATGCTGCATGGGTAGATAGGCGCTCTCCACACACCAAGGAGTCTACCATCAGTGAGCAAACCATCGGCACTAAAAAGCCAGTTCACGATGACAAGGGCTCCTTAAGCCATATGGGGAGTACAGAAGAGATATTGTTACCATCACACGCCAACGCACGAGGAGATTACCACCGGAAAGAACTGCCATATGGAGTGAGTAACATCTTACATGTATCGAACTCTCCATACCCCCCGACGCACTGTACACAATTAGGAAGAACCCCACATGTCTTAGAGGACACATTCAAAGAGTGCAAATACAACTGCCCCACCACTGGAGCATGCATGGGTTTTCAAGACGCCATGCCAAAGGCCCATGTAAAGAAAAGAACGATCTATGGAGGAATGCTTGGACTGGAGAAGGACTACAGCCACCCCACTCCCGAGACAACTGTATATCCTAATGGCATGACATCTAGGACCGCTGTGGAAAGAAGAATGATCGGCGGAGAAGCGACTACATCAAAGAACGACTGCAGCCACCCCCTTTGGGGAACGATCACATGCTCCCGCAGTGCAGCGCTTAAGACTAATACGGAAGGAAGAGCGACCGATGGAGGAGAGCCTATAGCGAAGAATGATAATAATCATCCTGCCCCGGGAGCGATCACACGCTCCCGAAGCATAGCGCTAAGACCCAGTACAGAGGGAGGAAAAACCGATGGAAGAACAATTGGACAGAGCTCCAAACAGAGCTCCAAAGAGGGGGAGGGCAAACGAAGCGCAGTCATTGAAACTATGGGGGAGGAGAAAAGACAAAACGCAGTACATCACAGCAGAGAGAATGATAGTAATAGATACGGGCATGGAGCGAGTGGGGGGAAAGAGAAGGAAAGTGTAGATATGAAATATAAGAATAGAATGGGAGAGCAGCTTGGGGATGTGAGAAGTACAGCTGACCAGAACGAAGTTAGACATGGGCATAGAGAGTGTGGGGAGAGTGGTGAACCCACAGATATAAGGCACGCTAAAATAACTAATGGGAAAGAACACCCCATAAGTCTGAGAGCCATAAGTGATCGCAACATGATTAAAGACATATCCACCTTGGGAGCAAGGAAAAAGGAATACTCGAGAGTAGGAAAAGCAAGCAGCAGTAATCCAGCCAACACTACAGAAGCCACAACTATAGAGTTGAATGGCCGGCTGGGCCCAGTAACAAGATCTATGAGTCG
>NW_015386659.1:658551-661766 GCF_001527695.2 Protobothrops mucrosquamatus | reverse complement strand
ATATATATATATATATATATATATATATATATATATATATATATATATATATATATATATATATATATATATATATATATATATATATATATATATATACTGCCTGTGGATGGCTCTAGATTGAGCTGATACAGGCAAAAGATTTCTCCTTCCCATATTTGGGCCGACTTGGGCTGTCTGCATGTTAAGCAGATGTGTTAGCCACTAGGCCACAGGCTCTTTCTCACTTTGTTAGCTGTCTCTTGTAGCTAACAAAGTGAGAAAGAGCCTGTGGCCTAGTGGCTAACACATCTGCTTAACATGCAGACAGCCCAGGTTCGAATCTCAGAAGGGTATGTCTGGCTGATGAGAACCAAATAAGGTTCGAAATAGCTATCCCAGTACTCCCTTAATTCTTTGTTAGCAATTCAAATTTTGAAAAACACATATGATGTCACAGTTAAGCGACTGCTGCCTGTGGATGGCTCTAGGTTGATACAGGCAAAATACTTCTCTCTCCCATATTTGGGCCGACAGGGTGCACTAAAAGAAAAAAAACATTCATATATATATATATATATGATGAAAATAAAAGAAAGCGAACACCAGGAAGAATTAAAAACTACAAAAGTTTTAATAAATAAGAGTCCAAGCTTTCACCGGCAACTGCCGGCATCATCAGGGATCTATGTAGGCTAGTGGGAGCGCTTATTTATGGCCAAGCTATTTTTGCACCCGACCCACGGATGTTGTCATGGGGTTCTGTCGGCCAATCGATGTTCTGACAACCATCTCCGTATTATTATCAAACCTGCCTCCGCTATTCTTCTCCTCATGCACCTTGTCACTCACTTTTCCCTCCCCCTCTCTCCTCCTTCTTTCCTGTATTCCTGCCTCAGCTCCTCGTCCTACCCTGTTGGAAATGGATCCGCGTTCTCGGTCCGTGCTGTCCGGTACTCCCCCTTTCTTCTCTCTCTTCCCATATCCGGCAAGCATGTGGCCACGATCCTTGATCGCCGGTGTTGCCACCTCCTCTCCGTTACCACCATTGATTATCCGGGGCATGTGCTTGCCCCCGCGTCACCCCCCACCTTACTCTGCAGTCTCAACCCTCTGTCCAATCGATCTTTCCCCCTCCCCTCTCTCCAAACAGCCTCCCCCATACCTCCCGTCTTCCCTCTCTTTCTTTCTGCCGAGAACTTTCTTACTGCGCTCGTCCGTAAAGCAGCTGCCCGGGAACGTGTGATTGCCCCGGGGCGGGGTGGAGTTGCTCTCCCTTTCCTCCTTCTCCCGCGGGAGACATCACGTTTGTTTGCCGGAATCGATCCTTCCCCCTCCCCTCTCTCCGAACAGCTTCTCTCGTATCCCCCGTCTCCCCCCTCTTTCTTCCTGCCGGAAACACTGTGCTCGTCCGTAAAGTGGCTGCACGAGAGCGTGTGACTGCTCCTGGGGCGGGGTGGAGTTGCTCTCCCTCTCCTCCTCCTCCCACGGTAGACACCATGTTCGTTCGTAAGGCGGCCGTCCGGGAGCGTGTGGTTGCCCCTGCGTCGCGACGGCGCCGTTCATCTCCCCCTCGTGCCTCCAGGCACACCGGGGGTTTTGGGGATTCCAGAGGGCGTGCTGACAATTTCAAATCATCCATCAACGTTGCTACCTTCCTCCATTGAACCACTGTCCGGGAGGGAGTAACCACTCCTAGGGCAAATTCCGGTGAATGCGAGGGTGGCTTCAGCTCATCTGGTGGTGCCATAGGGATGCCTGTGGGGGTGGGGCCGGTGAAGACAGTGGGGGGAGAAGAAAAGGGGGGTCCTTCTGGTGACAGCTGTGCCATACGCCGATACGCACTCGCGGCAGTTCCTTCTCTTCCCCACACTCAGACGGGACACTCAGTCCACTCAAGGCCGGGGCGTTGGTATCCATAGTGTCATGGTTCCGAAAGAAATAACTTTTCAAAGAACTTTGAGGCTTAATTACCTTAAAGAATCCTTTAATAGATTACATGATTCGGCACGAACAGAGGAAAGCCAAGAACTGAAACACCCCCACCCTAGCTCTCGTGACAGAGCACAACTCCCTCCCTTTCACAGTCATCAATCATATGCTCCAATTAATTTAAAGTGTGAATCGTTCCCCCCCCCCCCCGTCTATTCTCTGTTATTACGCTCTGCTGTTGCTTTGACCTTGGCTGTGCTATGCTAAGATAATGTTATTATTCACAGGCATTCCTCCCCACTCATATGGCTAGCAATGTCTGCTTTAACTCTTGAAGTGATATGTAGGCTAAATAAGATATGTTTGCTTCTTCACATATGTCGAGCAAGAACATCCAATGTTAGCAGACTTGACATCCGGCCCCCCTTAGATGATGGACAGATCCTGTAAGTTGAACAAAAGCATAGGTTAAGAGTCATCTTTCGGTTTGGTGGGTTTTTTTATATGAAATCTTTTGACCAATCGGTCAGCTTTCACTTCACTGGATTTCACCCAGGTGGCTTCAGATAACGGGTACCCCTTCCATTGCACTAGGTACTGCAATTTCCCTCTGAAAATTCTAGAATCAAGAATGCGCTTTACTTCATAGTGGGTTTGTCCCGCAACTACGAGGGGCCCAAGTGCCTTTTTTGGAGGAGGTCTTAACGTGGAGCCCCGATATGGTTTCAACAAGCTACAATGGAAAACTGGGTGAATTTTCCCTAAGAGTTTAGGGAACTTTAGCTCTACTGTGACTGGGTTGATGATTCTTACTATGGGGAAAGGTCCCAAGAATTTTGGCCCCAATTTCTTGCTTGGCAAGTTGAGGCGTAGATATTTGGTTGACAAATAAACCTTTTCCCCAACTTGGAATGTTTTTTGAGGAGCCCTCTTTCTATCAGCCTGTTTTTTATAAGTTTCAAAAGTCTTTTTTAAAGCAGTTTTTGTATTTCTCCAAACTTCTTCCCACCCCCTCACCCATTGGTCAAGTGTCTGGGAAGTGGAGGGCGGTTGAGGTATTGGGTTGAACTCTTTTCCTGTGGCCACTCTGAAAGGCGTGTAACCGGTGCTGCTGTGCACGGAGTTATTGTATGCTACTTCTGCAAATGGAAGAAGATCGGTCCAGTTCGTCTGTTGGTAAGAAACATAGCACCTAAGATATTGTTCCACCATTTTATTAGCGGCTTCTGCGGCCCCATTAGTGGCCGGGTGAAAAGCAGATGATAAGCCTTGGGATGATCCAATTAACGTAAGGAATGTTCTCC
>NW_015386659.1:640679-657475 GCF_001527695.2 Protobothrops mucrosquamatus | reverse complement strand
AGTTTGGCATAAAGCTTGGCATTCAATAATTTCTTTAACACTTCTCTTACCAGCTTTATGTGATCAGTCATGTTCGTGCTATATATCAGAATATCATCAAGATACACCAAAACCCCTTTGTACAAGTGATCATGTAGTACTTCATTGATTAATTGCATAAATACAGCTGGGGCCCCCTGTAGTCCAAACGGCATGACTTGGAACTGATAGCTCCCCATTGGACAGTTGAAGGCAGTTTTCCACTCGTCTCCCTTCTTTATTCTCCCTCCCTCCTTTCACAGTCATCAATCATATGCTCCAATTAATTTAAAGTGTGAATCGTTCCCCCCCCCCCCCCGTCTATTCTGTTATTACACTCTGCTATTGCTTTGACCTTGGCTGTGCTATGCTAAGATAATGTTATTATTCACAGGCATTCCTCCCCACTCATATGGCTAGCAATGTCTGCTTTAACTCTTGAAGTGATATGTAGGCTAAATAAGATATGTTTGCTTCTTCACATATGTCGAGCAAGAACATCCAATGTTAGCAGACTTGACACATAGGTTTACCCATCCATCGGAGGTGTTGATACTCTGTCTTGGGCAACCTACCAAGTTGGTAGGTACCTGCTTCACCGTTGTTCAGGGGGTATTGGGGTCAGGGGTTCCCCCCCTCTCCCCTCCTCCGAGGTCTATGAATGCGGGTGTTCCATGCCCTTAATGTCAAGTGTGCTTGGCATAGGTCTACATGCCTATTGATGGAACCCTCTCCTGAAAGGCAAGCTTCCTTGAGAAGCCTACCGCCTTTAGTGCCATCACTGGCAATCACCTGCATGCCATTCAGATCACATTTATGACCAGTCTCCATCATATGCGACCACAGCTGGGAATGCTGCTCCCCCCTTTTTATAGCGAGCCAATGTTCATGGACCCTGGTTCTAACCCTCTTAGGGGTCTCTCCCATGTAATTGGCGGAACACTCGTCACAGTTGATCTTATAAACAACACCCGACTTTTCCATCATGGGGAGTGGGTCTTTAGGCCTCATAATGCTGGACCACAATGTACAGCTAGGTTTGTGCGCTACTCTAACACCGTAAGGTGCCAACAACCTAGCTGTTGCCTCTGAAATGTTGTTAATATAGGGGAGAGTAACCCGGGCCACCTGTGGTAACAGCTGTTCATGGGATAATTGATGCTTTATCTCAATCTTTTTAGATGGCTTCTTTTGTCATTTGGGGGTATTGGGAGATTTTTCCAGGGTTCCCCCCTCCTCTGAGCAGGGAAAAAGACCACAAGAAAACAAGACATGAAGGCGAGCTGCTGGAAAGGAGTTTAATTGCTCAAAAATAATATAAAGCTTGTTTTTGGGACAGCTGACAACTGACTGGCACATGAGTAAGGTTTTTATATTTCTGAGCCTTTGGTGATATGCATGCAAATAAAATCAGAAAACACAAGTGTGATATATGGATTTATGGTTGGAGAAATACTCTGCTTGTTATCTTCTTTATCGAGAAAAGATCTCTCTGATCAGTTATGTTTTTTCTGTGTTGGCTTTCATGGTTAAGAAAAACATAGACCTAGGTGCTAAATTGCCATGCTTTTAGATGTTGATTAGCTCCTGCACTTGGATTCCAGGCTTTATCATGGTTAAGAAAAACATAGACCTAGGTGCTAAATTGCCATGCTTTTAGATGTTGATTAGCTCCTGCACTTGGATTCCAGGCTTTATACCCTGCTGCCTTTTCAGTGTTTTAATTCATTGTTTTCCCAGCTATCATAAGGTTGTCTGAGACAATGTATCCTCCACTTATGGAAAAATTGTATTTCTCTGGCTGTTAATTAGCAGCTAGAGATTCCTTCCACAATCCATCTCCTCTATCAGCAATCTAAGCACCTCAGGCAATTCAAAGAGCTTTGGGTTTATTGCCTCCCTGGCTTTTGGATACACTATAGCTCCATCTTAATGAGTTAAGAATACATTGTATTTTGTGAATGGAGATGGCCTTTTTCTAGGCTCTTAAATGGAAAGGGGAGACAAGGTTATTTTCTAAGGGAATTTCTTCCTTCTTCTTAGGTAAGCTTTCTAATGTGTTGTGTTTCCTAATAAGGAGTTTCAAAATAATTTGTACAAGGGTGTTTATGAAAGAATATGCAAGAATATGCAAGGAGTAAGAACAATATATTCTACAGGTTAGAACAGGTTTTTTTTTACCTACATCTGCCACATTCCTGAGGCAGAAGCTAAGTATCAAATGTTTCCCCTCTATCCTTAGAATGTTAAGAGTTGATTCCAGTCCATTTCTTATTCCAAAGAAAAAGCATGAGGCAATCTGCTTTTTGGAAAGGTTCCATTTTTTCCCCAACAATAGTAATAAGGTGTGTTCTTGGGGGCAGCTGAGTGGCAAGCTAGTGGGTTTTTATGTGTTTTTAAGTCCTTTGTTCCTAGCATGTTGATGTGTTTGTGAGGATGTTTTTTTCTATGTTCACAAAGTTTGACAGAAATATCTAAATTGGAGTTATTTTGTTGTGCAGATATGGGTGATTTTGTGTTCCTAATTTATTCTTACCTCCAGTGATCACATTTCAGTCTATTAATTATTTTTCGTCTCTTGGAGATCGATTTGCTACACAGTATTTTAATGGGGATCCAGTTTTATGAACGGGTAACACTGTATCTTTATGAATGAACCTTAAGGTTGTTTGGTGTCTATCTTAGCGGTTAAAGGAAGACAGAAAAAGCTTGTCTGTTTTATTTTAATAGGGATTTTCTGTTTTGCTTCCTGGATGATTATCTTTAGGAAATGTTTTTAAGAGATTCCTAGGGTGGGGGGGTTTCTCTTTACACAGGAACAAGCCAGCCTCAATTCTTCAATATATTCATAAATGACTTAGATGAGGGAATAGAAGGGGAACTCATCAAATTTGCAGACGATACCAAACTAGCAGGAATAGCCAACACTCCAGAAGACAAGCTCAGGATCCAAAAAGCCTTGACAAACTTGAACAATGGGCCCTATTCAACAAAATGAATTTTAATTTTAATGTGGAGAAAAGCAAAGTTTTATATTTAGGCAGGAAAAAATCAAAGGTATAAGTACAGATTAAGTGAGACCTGGCTCAAAAACAGTAACTGTGAGAGGGACCTTGGAGTCCTAGTGGATGATCACTTTAATATGAGCCAGCAGTGTGCAGCAACAGCAGCCAAAAAAGCTAATACAATCCGGAGTTGTATAAACAGAGGCATAGAATTGAGATCACACAAAGTATTAGTACCGCTTTATAAAACTGTAGTAAGACCACACCTGGAATACTGCAACTAATTTTGGTCACCATACTACAAAAAAGATGTTGAGACTTTGGAAAAAGTTCAGAGAAGAGCAACTAAAATGATCAAAGGCCTGAAAACTAAAATATATGAAGACCGGCTGCAGGACTTGGATTAGGCTAAAGAAAAGAAGAAACAGGTGACATGATAGCAGTATTCAGGTATTTGCCATAAAGAAGAAGGGATCAAATTATTCTCCAAAGCACCAGAGGGCAGGAGAAAAAACAATGGTTGGAAACTGACCAAAGAGAGAAGCAACCTGGAATTAAGGAGAAACTTCCTAACAATGAGGGCAATTAACCAGTAGAACAACTTGCCTTCAGAAATCATGGGCGCTCCATCACTGGAGGTTTTCAAGAAGAGACTGACAGTCACTTATCTGAAATGGTATGAGTTCTCCTGCTTGAGCAGGGGGCTGGACTAGAAAACCTCCAAGGTCCTTTCCAGCTTTATTCTATTCTATTCCATTCAAAATAGCTAATACTGAGACTATTAAGAAAAGCAACAGGTCCCTTTGTTTGATTTCTTTTGTCTCTGGATACAAATATGAACTCAAACAAGATAGAACTGGTACAAGTAACTAGGATGATCCTTCCTTTATTAATATTCACTTGCCCTTTACATCTCTGAAGAAGCATTAACCACAATGTATTGGTTTCCACAGACACTTTGGGAATAAAGGTAGTCTTTGATTTATGATAATTGAGCCTAAAATGCCCACTGCTAAGCACAAGAGTTATTAAGTGAATTGTCCCTCATTTTAAAATATTTTTTGTCACAGTTGTTAAATGAATCATTGCGGTTGTTAAGTGACTAATCTGGCTTCCTCCAGTGACTTTGCTTGTTGGGAGCCAGCTGGAAAGATTACAAATGGTGATCACATGATAGTGCAACTGTTATAAATACATGCCAGTTGCCAAACACCCAACTGGCTTTGATCATGTGACCATGGGGATGCTGAAATGGTCATAACTGTGAAAAAGCGGTCCTACTTTTTTCAGTGCTTTTATAACTCTGAATGGTAACTAAATAAATGGATGTAAGTTGAAGATTACTTATAGGATTGTATAATTATATCATGTGGGGTAATGATGGACACTTGAAATTGGAAACTCTTGCAGTATTGCCACCTTGTGTACCATTTTGGTCATGATCATGCTGTTTAACTCATACCATGCAACAATTACTTCACTCAAGCTCAGTGCCAGTCCTAGCATTACACAGTGAGACATTCACCTCAGTTAACAGATGCTAGGTAAAAAGTAGCTGTGGAAGCATTTTAATTTCTCTGCTGTCTTAAGCATGGGGAGAACATTGTCAGTGTTAAAGTGTATGGACACATGGTATTTTTCTTTATCTTGGAACAGTGCTGCTATATAAGTACATTACAAATGAACTACAAACATACATCAAGAAGTAATCAATAGTGCCATGCTACACACTTCTGACTTTATGACCAGTATTTACAGAAGGTATGGTCTTCCGGTAATGAGAGTTCAAATCTAAGTAGCAATAGCAATAGCACTTAGATTTATATATCACTCCACAGTGCTTTACAGCCCTCTCTATGAGGTTTAGAGTCAGCATATTGCCCCCAACAATCTAAGTACTCATTTTACCGACTTTGGAAGGATGGAAGGCTGAATCAACCTTGAGCCAGTGAGAATCGCACTGCCAAACTGCAGGCAGCTGGCAGTAAGCAGAAGTAGCCTGCAGTAATGCATTCTAACCACTGGGCTACCATGGATGCAGGAAACATAAATTATTCTGTTACTGCTACTATTCCAATGAAAGCAGTACTGTGATGGAACACTAAACACTAGGCCCCTAATGAGAGTATGATTTTGATACATTTCGATAAAATTACATGCCTACTTTTCACTGTAAACCATCAATTATATTTTGATATTGTTGACAAAATCATGCACATTTTGATGTTACCTTTTCAAATTATTTAATATGAAAGACAAAAAGCAGTTTTTGTAACTGCTTATGCTATACACTTTATTTTGTATACACGAATAAAAATAATTCTTCAAAATGTATTGAAATCAATTCAGAAATAATGCAAACTATGGAAGGATAATATAATTATACATATTTTTCTTTTAAACTGAAAGTCCTATTTGTGTGAGCAAACTAATCCTCAAAATAATTAACTAGCTGGAGATTTTTCTGTTGACGATGGCCCTTTTTTGTATTTTCTATAAAGTAAGCTCTGCAAGAAAGACTTGCAAGGAAAGATTCCTTAGTTTCAAGCTGGCTGATGTATGACATCAAATGCAGTTTTGCATATGCAAATACAATCTTGTTGCTACTTCTGATTGCTGATTACTAATCCCAAAGAAAAACAGAAAGAGAACAGAAGACATAATCACATCCAGACTGTTAAATAAAACACAAAATTAAATTGTTTAATACATTGCCTACTAAAATCTTGTTTTGCTGCCTCCTAATTTTTAAGCCTTTCTGAGTACATAGTAATTTTCTTTCTCCAAAACTATTTCATACTGAAAAACATCAAGTATTTATTTGGCAAAATACAATTAAAAGACTGAAGAGTTGTATATTAAGAGTAACTCTCAAATGTTGGAATGAGTTTGCTATGAATTCAGCTCACAGAATAATTAATGTTTGGTGTGTTGTGTCTACTGAAACAAGGAACAAGTTGCTGTCATAATCTACACAACGACGATAAAAGCAATGGTGGAACAATATATAACGGGCAACAATTTATTCAGGTTACATACATAAAACAAAAATGAATTATGCTTCTGTACTTTTCATACAAAGCCAAACCTGGGTTTTTTTTTACTGTGGGTGCTCTCCAGATGTGAAGATTTCAATTCCCTGAATTTCCTACCTAATATAACTATTGCTGAGGTTCTCAGGGGTTGAAACACACATTCTGGAAGCTACCTTGGTTGCAGATTACTGAACTAAATTATTTTTCTTGTCCTCTGCTAATAAATTTAATGTTTAACTTTACATGTCTAGACTGTTTGCAACCAGACTCATTAAGCTGAAACATGCTTATATCCAAATACTTTACAGAATCACCACATTAAAAACTGGCCAAAGGAGAAAATCACTCACATTTCTAATATGTTTAAGCCTATTGGTTTTCATCTTAAGCATTGCAAGTTCCATGTTAAGTGATAGCAACAATATAAAACTTTCAAAAGCTAGGGGATTTACATAAAAATAAGAAACTCCTCGGCCAAAGAGATTGCAATAAAACAGTTCAACAACTGGATATATTAAATCTGAATCACTCCTAATTATATAACAGTGGGATGCTGCTTGTGGGTCCAACCATAAAAATGTTTTAGCAAGGCTTACTTATTTTTTGCACTAAAGCTTACTTTTCTACTAATTATCCCGTTAAGTGTTATTTTCCTAACCAAGCTCAGTAGTTCAATATTAATACACTAAGAATTAGAGTCTGTAGGAAAGAAATCAATGAATAGGCAGTATGCATCTATATGTCCCTTTTATTATTATGAAAGATTGAGCCCCACTTTATTTAGGAGTGAATGAGGTTTAAAACAAGTGCCTAGTAATGGATAATGTCATTGTCAGCTAAACTCAAATTTCAAAGTTCTCTAAAATATATTTCCATTAAAAGCATATTAATTCTTTTTTCAATTAGGATCAAATCAGTCTTCTTTATACATAGTTCTTTACAACAACAATATGTAAAGGACCTATGAAAATCAAATATTTAGGAAATAAATACAAATATCCGCAATTTTTCACATAATATTATTTCGAATATTCTACTTCTGGTGTAAGTATAAAGTAAACCAACATTACCACTTTAGTTTTTCTTAGCTATAATTTATCCTATTTTATTAAAAAATGCATTTTATACAATGAAAACAGGGTCAGTATGCAATGGAACATTATAGGATAGATGGGTTCAGGATTATGATGCAGTGGCGAAAAACAGCAGAAAAAAATCATCATTTGGAACATGGTGCAGTTTCTCCAGTCTTGATTGCCACCTCACATAATGCTCAGCTCCTGTTTTCAGTGCAGATTTTATATTTGCCTTTCAGATCTTTTTGCAGATAGTAATAAAAGTTATTTTTTTCCACAAAAACAGCAATATTTTTGAGCAAGCTTCAAATTTTCTTACAATGTTACAAGTTATTTTGCTGTAGGACTTCTCAGAAGAGCTCACCATCTTCCACTGTTCAATTCTGAATTAAGGCTTTGTATATAGTACCATTTATAAAAAGGAGACGGTGCCATGCTCAATTCATATGACCTACTAGGTTGTAAACAGTAGACCTGTCTCAGTTATTTTCATGGGCAAAATAATATCTAACTGGTGGTCCTGGCAAGTCTTCTTCACCATCTATTTCAGGAGCAAATGACACTGTGAGGTCCACATATTTCTTATTCACCACTGGCTTCACAAGTTTTTGCATCCTATGAGATATGATTGAAAAGTTAAAAAAGTAACAAATACATCACAAATGAGTTTCTTGAAGAAGAATTAGAAAACTAATTCAAGACATAATTTCTACAGATTAATAGATCTTTAAGGACATAATCAGAATCAATCTGAAAGATGTTAATAAAAATATGCTATGATTGTACAATAGTTAGGGGGCATTGTTAATATTTACTATCAATCTTTCTTTATTGACTTCTCTGACGTAGGGATTCTAGCTTTCCAGAATAATTTTGCTTTTTGATAAGAAAAGGTAGTTACAAGTAGTCATCAACTTGCAATCATTCGTTTAGTGACAGTTCAAAGTTACAATGACACTGAAGAAAGTGATTTATGACCATTTCTCACATTTACGATTGCTGCAGAATCCCAATGGTCAAGTGATCAAAATTTGGATGCTCAGCAACCAGCATGAATTTATAATAGTCACACTGTCCCGGGGTCATTTGATCACAACAAAGTCAATGAGAAAGATTCATTTAACAACTATATTACTAACTTAACAGCTGCAGTGATTCTGCTTGCTATGTATTTCAGCTCCTGATAAAATGATATGATTTAGGATGTGTGAGATGAGGAAAAAAGATAACTTCAAACTCTACCTTCTAGTCCTTTAATGTCCCCTGCTCTCACTTCTTTTGCCAGGCCTTTGTATGTACTAGTTCTTTGTTTTTCTCTGTCTTAAAGACTCTTAGCATCTTATATAGATTATTAAACAACATTCAAGTAGAACATCCACAAAAACATTTTTAAAAAATCCAAAAACAAAACCACAAACCATAAAATAGAAAGTAAAGATAGCATAATAAAATACAAGGTTAAAACTTAAGTAATTTGAATAAACAGGAAAGTGTTTTCTATCTAGGATCTGATCCATATTTTTTTATTTATTTATATTTTGTGTTTTTGGAGCATCATCTCTATGATTACTTCTTTCCTACTTTTTAAAGAAAAAAAAATCCAAATGGATTATTCCTAGTGAGCAAGGATTACACAAATCAAAAAGGTGTGCAGGTAGCCCCAGACTTACAACAGTTCATTTATGAACTGATTAAAGTTACAACGGCATTAAAAAAAATTACTTATGACTGTTTTGCAGAATCCCCATGGTCAAGTAATCAAAATTCAGAAGAGTGGCAACCAACTGTTATTTATGGCACTTGCAATGTCCCTGGGGTCATGTGATCACATTTTGCGACCTTCTGACAAGCAAAATCAATGGGGAAGCCAGATTCACTTAACTGTGTTACTAACGTAACAATTGCAGTGATTAACTTAACAACTGTGGCTGTATAATGGGACAGAAAGGCTGTACAATGGGACAAAACTCAACTAACAAATGTCTTGCTTAGTAACAAAAACGTTGGCCTCATTTGTTATTGTAAATTGAGGAACTACCTGTACTTTGCTATATAGAAGAACACTTGTTCTATTTTAGAAATAAACATATCTTCAAAAACATGGTTATCAATCTAGCCTTATGCAAAACAGAATTCTTCTCTCCACTCACATCTTAAAAATAGAACATAAAATTTGAGTGTTTACGCAATATGTCACATTATTTTCAGTTGCAAAATAATATGCTGACAGAATACAGTCATGTGGTGGAACAATAATCTTATATCTCCCAGTAATACTAAACCCATGTTCTCTGCTAACAATGTGCATTCATTCCACTGAACAGACTTATCACAAAAAGCTAAAAGTGCAGTATTTGTTTTTATAGTGGAAGGAAATATCCTCAAAAGGGATGTTTAAAAGTGATGTTCATCTGAAACTGAGATTCCTAGAACATTTGTCCTGACAACAACTTGAAGTTACCAATTGAAGACAACTTGCAAAAGCGGAACTGACATTCACAGATCATCATTGAACCCTCTCTGTATGAGGAAAGGATGGGAGATCACCCATATGTGCTCCGGATGGCTGCTCCAATGAGAAGACTGCAGGATAGCTTGGTATCAAAAGTGGATTTACAATTGACAGGCCAAAAAAATTATTTAGAAAACAATATTTCATTGGACCTACAAAAGAAACTGGCTAAGATTTTAAAATTTAAAAGGAAAATACAAATGACAAGCTAAGAGAGTGACCTGGATAATTTGTTTCCTACTGGATTTACAAAAGAGGTTTGTTAAAACCATGTAGAACTCTATGCAGTGGGACAAAGAAGAAATGAAGAAAAATTCAATATTTCAATGAATTAAAGATTAAGAGGCAATAAATATAAAGTTTGTTTATTTGATCAAGGTGAAAATAAGATATATTGTTACTTCTGGCTAACCTTTTTGTACTTTCCCCTAACACCAGGTTTGAAAAGATTATGTTTTATGGATTTGTTTATTTATAAGAGATGGGATACAAAATAAGGAGGAAAATGATTGCAACTTTAAGAGAAGATGAAGTTATTAAATTTGTTTATATCTGTTGTGAATAAAGTTGGAAAATATGTCTTAAATATTTTCTTTTTTGCTATTTTATCTTTCTTGTCTTTTTTCTTTTATTTCCTTGCATTTTCACTCCTGTCTATTTTTTAATTTCTAAGTTCAGTTTGTATTAGATTTAATTATTATACTCCAAATTTTTAATAAAAATTATATACAAACAATAGTAGAAGTCAATTAATACTGAACTTTTTTCATACTGATCTACAAAAAAATCCTCCTGAAAGAATACAGAAGATGAATGTTCTTCCAGGTCAGTGGTACAGAGTACTAATGAAAACCTTGCCCCTAGAGACTATACAGGTAGTCCTTGACTTACAATAGTTCATTTAGGGACTGGTCGAAGTTACAATGGCACTGAAAAAATTGACTTATGACATTTTTCACACTTACAACCTTTGCAGCATCCCCATATTTATGATGGTTGCAGTGGCCCTGGGTCATGTGATCCTCTTTTGCAATCTTTCAACAAGCAAAGTCAATGGGGAAGCCAGATTCACTTAACAACCATGTTAGTAACTTAAGAACTGAAGTGATTCAACTTAATAACTGTGGCAAGACAGGTTGTAAAATGGGACAAAATTCACTTAACAACTGTCTCACGTAGCAAGAAAAAGTTTGGGCTCAATTGTGGTCATAAATCAAGAACTACCTGTAAAGAATCAGCCAAGTGAATTTAAAGGAGACAGTACAAAACAGTTGTATGAGTATTCAAGGGAGGCACCTTGTACAACAAAATTAAAAACAAAATTCTCCTCACCCCGCTATTGGTCATGCTTTACTGATTTAATGGAAATGAGAAGCACTGCATTTTCACATCACTTCAGCATCTCTAGAAACTTAAACAGATTGTGATGATTAACTCTGATAGACTTTATGCAAATCAGTGTTTGAAATCAGCTAACTTTACAGATAATCAAATAGCATTCTCGCCATAACGAATGTACTGAACTTCTGGAAAACATAAATCATATGCCAGTTATGAATTATCCCAGAAATTCTTGAAAAAATAATCATAGAATCTGAAAATAGTGTGGAATCTTTTTCCTCTCACAAAGAAAACTGCAGTTAAGCTCCAGAACTTCTTCAAACTTTTTTTCTTCTGAGGTAGCTTTTCCCCCCAAACATTCAAACAAAGAAAATGAAAACTAGACCAGGGCTTTTCAACCTTTTCACCCATTGTACCACTTTTAGGATATGGCAATATCCGAGTACCACCAGTCGCCTAGCAAGGTGTCAAAAACTTGATGACAAAAAAAAAAAAGGAAAAAAGTGATGAAGTACTGGTAGTCCTCGACTTACAACAGTTCGCTTAGTGACTGTTCGAAGTTACAATGGCACTGAAAAAAGTGCTGAGCAAGACACCTGCCTGCCGACCCGGCGGCGCTCTTCCTCCTGTCCGAGGTTTTCATTGTTGTGAGCATTTCTGTTGAGATTGGCAGCGGGGGTGGGGTGGGGGGTGTTTGGTTTTATTCCCCCCATCTGCTGGGTGGTTGCAGCAGGTTTTGGTCACTTCACATGACCCTGGGACACTGTGACCGTCATAAATATGAATCAGTTGCCAAGCATCTGAATGTAAATCACAAGACCCTGGAGATGCTGCAACATTCCAGCTGATCGGTGCTTCTTCTGGGCTCAACAGAAGCGGCAGGATCAGCGCTGAGCTCTAGCTGGAGCCTGGCGCTGATCCTGGCGCTTCCACTGAGCCCTGACAGCCCCAAAGAAGCACTGATCCTGGCGCTTCCGCTGAGCCCTGACAGCCCTGCAGCTCCAGCCATCTTTTGCTCAGGCTTGTGCGGTGCTGCCACCGGTTCAGCTCATTCCCCTCCCAGCTACCATTTTTCAAGGATGGTTGCGTACCACCTGCCAGGTGCCAATGTACCACAGGTGGTACCCGTATCACTGGTTGAAAAGCCTTGAACTAGACTATATCAAATCTTATAAGGTTCTAATGTTTGATGCCCAAACAACAAAAAAATGCTATTATTCCCTACATAATAGACAACATACCAATCTGTTTCATAACGAAATCTCCAAACATCTTCAGCATAAAACAGAATTTTGTGATAGAAACTCAAAGTCCCCATTAATTTTTGAGTTATGCCCAGTTAAAACTTACGTCAGCTTTAATCGTTTAACGTGGCCAGGCATTACAGGTACATACAACATTTTGACTCCCTGGACAACCATGATTGGTTCAATTCCATATTTTTCCTGTAACACACATTTTAAAAAATTCAATTATATCAGATAGAAAATGATGTATTCAGAAACAAAGGAAAAAACTCAATTCAGTGTAATCATTTTTATCTATTTTATATATTCTTTCTTTTAGTAAACACATGTTATAAAACAAAAACTTCAGCTGATAATAGCTAATGACTTAAAAGGCAATAACGCTTTTAATGAAATCTAACAGAACACTAATATGTCTCCCAATTATTCTACTATATATTTTATTAAAAAACCTTACTTTGACAGTATTTATGAAGTCCAAGAGTGTGAAATCATCTTTCCCATGAATAATCCATCTATCCCAGATTGTGAAAGATATCCCATTTCTGTTACAAAATAAGAATGTAAAGCATTTTTGTAAATCCCTAAAATAGTGTTGGGGAACAAGGGATTATCAATCTGATGTTGCAGTTAAGCTTTCTCAAGGATGCTTTTTCATGAGGCAACTGGACAAGAAAGTCCAGTTGCCTCGTGAAAAAGCATGTTTGGGATAACTATAACCTGGATAACTGACTCCACAGACAAGTTGAGCTTTCACACTGCATAGCAAAGAAAAAAATATAGTTCCATTTGTTGAATGTTGATAGCAGGTTGCCAAGCCAATGTCATATTGAATTAGCCCCCCAGAGTCATTGACTAGATGGGCAACTATGGTAGGGAATTAGATAGGTAGGGGGAGAGAGAGAGAAAGAGAGAAAAAAAGAGAGGGATAGATGGATTATTCATNAGGGGGGGAGAGGGGGGAGGGAGGGAGGGAGATTATTAGATTTATTAGAACAGCTATAGTAACAGAAAATTACAACTACCTCACTTTAACTTCATGTGAATAGGGAGGCATTTTTGCAAATTAATTTCTTGGAATGGATTTAAACCGCACTTCTCTGATAGTTGTTTTGGTAATGGATTTTCCCACTGTCTATTAAGGACATTCCCCTATGCCTCCTACCTTGGATTGTTACCCATTTCTTTTAATCCAAATTTTCATTGTATATTCTTTGTATTTCCTACCTGGCAGCAGGTGATATTCTAAAAAATTAACTTTACTGATAGACTTTTCAGTTGCATAGTATACAGAGATTTCATTAGAAAATTGCATATTCAAAATATATCCTGTTTAATATCTTAATTTACCTTATTTCTGTTTTTCTAACTGCAGCTGTTTCTGTAAAGACAATTATTGGAATGGCTAAGTTGAAAAAACAGTTCTTATATGCTTGAAATGGGCAGACACCCACTACTTTGATCAATTCCAAAGCAACCTAGAGAAGAAAAAGAAAGGAATGTAAAAGCAGGGAAAAGTGATATATTTCATCTAAAATACAACTAAAATAACAATGGATATATGCAACATACATAATGAACTACAGACTTGTGTATTTTTGTGTTTGAATAAAAATGCAGTCTTACACACCAAGCCAGATACAGCTGCTGTAGAAGTTGCAATAGCAGGGATAATTTTTCCAGCTATACGTTTTGTTTTCAATCTATCTGCGGGTTCAATGTTATACATTTTGGCACGCAAATTGGAAGCTGCTGTAATAAAGTCTATGTGGCCATTACTGTCATCATCCTTCTCAAAGTTAAGTTCCTTCATCTGTAAATCATCTAATCAGAAACAAAAATTCTTTATTAATTCATAATTATTTTTATTTGTTATTAAATGCTTATTTTAATTTTCTTAAGGAAAATTTTGTTTATACTGATAGTACTTGAAAAGATATAAAATTGGAAGTTTAATAGAAATATTAATCATTTGTCAGAAACTTCCTCTTGAATAAGGAAACAATTTAATAAAATGAAGGTACCTTTCAGCAAAAAGGAATAGATGGGAATTAACCATATTTTAAAAACATTGCACTTATAGAAAGAACTCTATAACCAAAACTTTTTCATTAATGTAGAATAGTTTAAAACTTACTAAAAGTTTATATACATCTTGAAATCGTAGGAAAAGCAAAATTACGCATCTAACAAAACAATATAGTCATATAAATTTAGCTTGTTTAGCTGTCCTTTTGAAAAACAGGTTTACAATTTGAAAGAGTTCTTTATATTGTTTTGCTCCTGGATTTTCTGGCATCAACTGATATAGAGTGTGTCATTCAGATTTCACTGTTGTGACAACTATACGCAGTAGTATGTGCTGGTAAATGTTTAAGAACCGGTTCTGCCAACTCCATTGATGCCATGTATTATGCCATTAGCCATAATACAATTTATTAGCATGCTAGGCATTGTACCTGAGCTCAATCTTCTACCAGCTGGTAAAATTCCCACAATTTTATGAATGAGTTCTTGTGAACCAGTACAAGCTGTCTCCAGCACATCACTGTCTGTGCTTTATTCCTGAGGCAGCCATATTTGGACAGAGGCATATAATAAAGCATTCTATATATAGCAATAAGATTAATTGATCTATCGGACTCCCGGTGTGCAGGCGACCTCGTCGGACGCAGCCGACAGCTGCCTCCCGCCTGTTTTCGCGTAAAAGCCGTTTTGACAGCAAGCATCAGCTGTCAAACGGCTTGATACCCTTCCCCCGGGCATAGGGGGATCGGTGAGCTGCCCGGGGTAGGAGTTGAGTTCCCGAGTCGTCCTATGTGGACGATGTAGGTTAGAACTCCTCCGGAGCCCCGAGGATTCTCCGCGATCCAGGACGCCTTCGCTTCGGCGAAGCTAGAAGCCGCCGCCACCGCTGCAACTTAAATTGAACTGTGAGTTATTATATGCAGACAAACCGACCCTGGAAGTCTGTTTTTTATTCTGGATCTTACTCTAACTTGGAATATTCTGATCTTCCCTATACTTGGGGCGGACTGAGTGAAAGTGAACTTAAAATGGTGCTGGAATGAAACTTTTTAGCAAAAAAGAAACGAAAGTGATTTGGATTTCCGGTCTGGAACTTTCGCTACTTTTAATACTTTCATTATCTGCTTTGGACTAACTGTTAAAAAGACTTTTACATAGACTGAAATTTTAAATTGCTAATATGGCTTCGAAAAGAGTGGTGTCCACAACTTCAAAATCAATTACATCTCCGACTCCCCAGCTGCTCCAACAAATTTCTAAGCCGGCTTCCCACCCGCCACCCCTACCGCCATCTTCCTCACCTCCACCGCCCTCTGGTAAAGAATTACAGGATTTAGTGACTGAAAGTATTAAGCAAATGACAGAGATGTTACAAAAAATGGATGTTAAAATTGAGAATAAGATTGATCAATTAATACAGCAACAACAAGAATTATTACAGAAACATGAGGGCTTCCATTTGAATATGACAACTGCTTTTCAAGGTTTGGCTGAATATGTGGATGGGGTGGCAGAAAGGGTGGAGGAAAATGAACAGAGGGTTGAAGCGAGCGAGCAAAGATTGGAATTCGTAGAGGAGGGCTTGGAAAATGTTAAAGGTGACGTTTTGGTCGCTCAATTCCGGGACATGGAATACGCGATTCGAATTCGTGGGCTGGCTGAGGATTCAAAAGAAAAATTAAGAGAAGTAATTTCACAAGCATTGGCAGATGCCTTGGCTTGTGGGCAGGAACTAATCTACGATGAAATAGAACGCGTCTTTAGAGTGAATTCTTGGGTGGCTCGTCAAAGAAATTTGCCAAGAGATGTGGTGGTGTATTTTACAAGAAAAATGAGACGAAATGAAATAATGCAGCTTTTTTATCAATAAAGATTTAAGATCTTAAACCAAGACATCATTCTTCTAAAAGAAATTCCAGTGAAAATACTCAGAGCGCGTCGAGACTATGCTTTTTTGGTGCAGGAACTTAAGAACAGACAAATGATTTTCAGATGGGATATACCGGTGGGCATAATTGTAACTGTGGCTGGTAAGCGTTACAGAATTAATTCGGTTAAAAAAGCGAATGATTTTATGGCGTCTGTGTTGCAAGCGGAGTGTCCACCCATACTTCAAAAGACTGATGCAGCTGAGCATTTGATTGTGGACCTCCCTTCTACTTCCGGTGTTAAGGATGTAAATGGGCATTTAAAAGATGATGGAATAGAACAAAGAATGACTCGCGCAGCTCACAGACGCAAGGAAAAAGAACAACAAATGACAGCCCGCCCGTTAACATCTGACAGCTCGCCACCTGCTACTTCTGAGCCAGTAGGTGGCGCTCGACCCAAGGTCTTTGTTAAGTCCTACGCTTCAAGTATCGCTATAGGACTGAAATCAGCTAATGTTTAAAATTTCATCTTGGAATGTGGGGGGGCTTAACACACCCCACAAAAGACGCAAGGTTTTTCATTATTTAAGACATTTTAATAATGATATCATATGTCTACAAGAGACTCATATTGTGGTTAAAGATCAAAAATTATTGCTAAAT
>NW_015386659.1:612333-637833 GCF_001527695.2 Protobothrops mucrosquamatus | reverse complement strand
AATATGGAGAAGATGGATTGTTTATATTCAAAAGAAGCATAGAGTGGTAGAATACAACTTAGGTTTTTAGATTTTTTGTATTTTGTTTACTCTTTCTATCTCTTTATGTAGATTAAGATATTTTGTGGAGTTAGAGATATTAGTATTTGTTTACTTATATATGAATATTATCCTGGGATTAGGTTTGGGAAGTCCGGGGGGGGGGGGACTTTATTTGCTTATCTATGCTTATGATTGTTTTTTATGATGAAAAATAATAAAATTTCTTTGGAAAAAAAAAAAGATTAATTGATCTATCAATAAAAGCAAATCTATTTTGAGCATCTTAAAAAACGAAAGAGCTTAACCAGACTACTAATCAATGCTGATTTCATGGAAAATAGAAGTTTTTCAACTGTCATAATACTAATAATTAATTTTCAAGTACTAAAGATGTGCTAGGTTTCTTAGTGAGAGCTTGCCTCCAGTAAATATCGAAAGAAGCCAAATTGTGTGTCATATCTGAAGTCAAATCTCCTCTGACCTGGCATTCAAACAGCATATAAAATCCCTTTTCTGAAAATCTTTTTCTCTCATTTCCTTTCCATTGTGGTTCTTATTTTATTTATCAATTGTTTGATAATTTAATATAATATAATTAATATAATTGTTTTTAATATTTACATATATTGAGTGGATCAATCTAATCAAAAGTCAGTTTTCTATATTTCTAATAATTGATACTAACTTTTTGTAGCTTTGTTGGCCAAGATGGCACTCTCCAATTGAAGAAGAGCATTTCTTTCATCCTCACTACTTACAGGAATAGGATCTGGTTTCCGTACTGCTTCATCTGTTTGTACAACCTATACACATTAACAATAAATAGTAAAACAAATATTTTTATTTAATTTAATTGAGAAAAATATTACTCCATATTATAAAGTATAAATAAAGCAGAGAAAAATACTATTTTCATTGCAATACAATTTAAAGTAACACATTTTGGGATTGATATCAAACACGCTTAGACTGGAAAGATAAGTATAGAAGCAGCAGACTGGTAGATTATGCCTAAAAATCAAGTACCAAAATTCTGACTCAAACTTTAGGGACGACTGGATATACAGGTAATTCTCAACTTAAGACCGTAATGGAGCCTGCAAATGGAGTGAAAGATCTACCTGCTGAAAGAGAGAAGACATCTCTCCTCCATGTGCAGAACCGGTATTTACCCACCCAGCCTCTTGGAGAACAAAATACTGATTGCCAAAGAGGTGGTGTCTCTCCTTCAGGCAATAGTTTTGTTCTCAGTGAAACTAAATGAAGAAGTCCCTCCATGAGGGATCATTTTCATCAATCCTCTCTGAGAGCAAAATGCTGCTTACCAGAGAGTTCTTCATGATCCAACCTTCCTTTTTCTGTCAAAGACAGCCAGTTCCTTTCCTCACATCTGAGCTTCCTAGTCTAGCACAGGGGGATGAGGGGAACCAGCTATCTGTGCTGGAGAAAGAAAGTTCAGCTCTTCGGGATCAGAGCTTTCATTCTCTGACAGACAGCTGACTCCCTTCCCCACTGTAAATTAGCCCAGGGGTTCCCAATCCTCGATCCGTGGACCAGCATCAGTTACACAAACAAGCGAAGCCCCATCTGCGGGATGCAGTCAGCATGCGAAACCACACACCTTCCAGTCTGTGGAAAAACCTCTCTCCACGGAACCAGTCCCTGGTGCCCAAAAAGTTGGGGGCCATTGCATCAGCCTATATAGCATTTAGAAACATTATTTGCTAATTTTCTGGTTCAAAAGCCATTTCATGCAATCTTTCTAAAAGATGGAAAAGCTTTTTCAGCCAGAGTGACAGGGCTGCTTGGTGGAGGGTCACTGGCTGGAAAAGTCCATGATGAAATCAAAAAAGGGATTTTAGCCTGGGATACTTTTTATTTATTAAACAAATTTATATAGCCACCCAACTCACATATATGTGACTCTGGGCAGCATAGGCTTAAATTCCTCTTGGCTTTGGCCACAGATATTTTAAACCAACATCTTTGTTTAACAATAGGACTGTTTGCAAGATAGATCCTGTATCAAGGCAAAATCAATCTAGCAGGCAACCCTTCAGCTTTCAATAAGGGTGGCTAAAAATGTTGCCCCAAAATGGGTTCTTGAGCCAGCCCTCAAGGAAACAGAGGGATTCCTGCAGCAGTGGATTGCTACCTTCTCTGCTGGCATCCATATTGACTTTCTGAGAAAGCCAGCAGGGAAGATTGCAAATGGTGATTACATGATGACAGAGGGCTTGGTAACTTATTGTAAGTGCAGATGGGTTGTGAAGAGCCCAGATCACAATCATGTAACCATAGGGGCACTACAACAGCCATATCCTTGAATCCGGGTCGTAATCCCTTTATTAAGCTGAACAGTTATAAAGTTGAGGAGTGTCTACATAGTGATTTTTATAAATGTGGAAAGTGGCACTATGTAGTAACTATAAGAACATTTGAAAACATTATATCAACCAAGAACTAATTATGCATTAAAAATTTTGACTAAATAAATACAACCAGTTTACTTAGATATATATGCAAGTGTGTATGTATCCAACTTATATGGCTGCCTAACTTAAACAGATATATCTATGGGCGGCTGACAAAAGCAAGATTTGTCAACAAGCTGCAGCCCTCACAGTATCCCTGCAGTCATGTGACCATAATTTATATTCTGGCTACTGACTCACACTTAGAAAGGTTGCAATGTCCATGGATATATGATTGCCATTTACAACCTTCCCTACAGGCTTCCTACAAGTAATGTCAATGGGGAAGCCAATAAGGAATGTTCCAAGTCACTCTGGTAAGTACTCTTAGTGTGCTTGCATTCACATGCCATCACTCTGTCCATACCACAGCCTTCCTGTGCTCATGCCACATCATTCATTTTCTGGCTTTCCTACATGCCCACTGTGATATCCCCCTGGCCTGCACTCCCAGCATGCCACCCACCCCACCTTCTTAGATTTGCACCCTGCTGTCCACAAACTCTGTCAGTCCACTATGCAGATGTCCTGTCATTCTGTTGGAAGTGGGAGAGGAAGAAGTTTCTAGCATTCTTTGCAAGCTTTTGTTTTTGCTATAACCACTTGGAAATTAGGAATGGGGATTGTCTCCTTCCCATCGGGTTCCAGCCTGGTTCCAAGGCCATCCCTGAGAGTGATCCATTATCTACCCAGCATCTCAGTGTTCTCATAAACATCTCTACGGCATCATATTGGCTGCCTAATCAGTGAGACTCTTAATAACTCACACCTCTTGTCCCAATCTCAGCCACCGTTATAGCTCTTGGGACTGGGAGTGACTGGATTGATGTTGCTAAGGGAAGTGCTTACATGATGCCACACTTTATGACGGAATCATTTAGCAATGACAACCACAATCTCAATTGCCATCATAAGGACTATTTGTAATAGAAGAAGTCAGAGACTTGTTCCTTGCCTTATAATTGCTCTTATTATGAAAGGTTGTATCTATTCTATTTTTTCAGGTTTGTTACCCAACTCACTATGGCAGAACTTTTTCGATCACAGGTTTTGCTACAAAAAAGAATGACTGAAGTTTCAGGTTTCCTTTTCTCTTCTTTGGTGTTTTTTTCTCTCTATCTCCAGAATTCTGCTAAGAACACCCAAGTTAATTCATTCTATGTTCAGCACAATTTATTTCAGGATAACTAGCATTAATTCTCAGTATATCTCTTTCTCTGTCTGTCTGTCTGTCTATCTACTGTATGTATGTATGTATGTATGTATGTATGTATGTATGTATGTATCTATCTATCTATCTATCTATCTATCTCCATCCATCCATCCATCCATCCATCATCCTAGGCAATAATCAGAAAAAAAGAAAATGAAGATACACATTACTCAACAGTTGAACTTACTTTGTTAGAAGGTCGAAACTCTTGAATCTGTAACCCAGAAATTATCTTGAAAATAGTGTCTTGTGATACATCCTATATGTCATTAAAAAAACCCAATAATTATTAACTGCATGAAACAGGCACTCTTCAAAGCTATTTCACTTCTCACTCCATTCCAAATCAAGAAAATCAACCATTTACATTTTAGCATGTAAATGTTAGAGCAGATTTCATGAGTCTGAGTTTAGTTTATCAAAATATGACTGATAATGAAAAATATGAAAAATTAAATTATAATTGATCAGAATAAATATATTGCAAAAACCCCTATAAAGCAGAGTATCAGGAATCAGATAATTCTGATTCTGAATTCAGATAAAATCTTCAACTCAGAAGCTGTTATGAAGATTCTTACTCCTTTAAAATATTTTTTTTCTGTTTCTTGACTTTTCAAATTAGCCTGAAAACCTAACAAAAATACACAAGTACAGTTAGTCCTTGAGTTATGACCATAATGGAGACTGCCCATTAGAATTGAAAACTGGGACAATGTTAAATGAGCTGCCTCAAATAATGACTAGCTTTCTCTGCTTTCCCCAGTGCATTTCCTGAGGCCTAGCAGGGAGATCCTGGGAGGCCTAGCAGGCACAAGCCTGCCTGCTTCAGGCTTCTCAAGGCCTCTCCCACCCTGCATGCAGGCCTACAGCACAGATAACTATCTTGCCAAGGAGAAACAATGGGAAAGGAAACCATTGGGTGCTCGTGCTTTTCCTAATTCTGTTCCTGCTCTTCCTCCTGCCAAGATGCCCTGCGTTTTGAGGCAAAAAAGGATAAGTTACCTAGCCTTTCGGAGCTTTCTGCTTCCATCAGCTGGTCCTTGCATATAAGGCAACTTCAGGACTAGCTTCCCAAAACATTTCCCTTGTTTAATCTCCTCCCTTTCTCAGAAAACTACATTGCAATTAAAAAAAAAAGCTGGGAAGGACAGACTTGACTCCTCACCCCCACTCACAATTAGGTGCTAAAACTAAATTCTCCCTCTACTTTCTAATCTCTATTCTTTTTAAATACTTTACCTCCAAGCTGAAAATAAATAAAATCTGCAACTTTTTTCCTTGAACTAAAAAATGTCATCTCCAAAAGTTGCTCAACAAAATGGAGGATGCTGAATGTTTGCAAGCTTCAATTCTCCATCTGACTGCCTGTGGAGAGCAGCCTCCAGTCCAGTCTTTAAATCTTAGCTGGGCTCTAAGACAGTCAGATGGACAGTTAAAGCTTCAAAGACCCAGCAGCCTCCATTTTGTGGCACAAGTCTCTAGTCAAGTAACTTTTGGAGATGATTTTTTTCCTCCAGTTCTAGAGAAAAAGCTGAAGAAGGATTTTTTTTCTCTTCTACTCTTCAGCCTGGAATAAAGGTAAGATTTTTAAAAGGGATAGAGATTGGAGAACAGAGGGAGAGTTTAGTTTCAAGACCTAATTAGTGTAGGGGAGAAAACCATAAGTCCGTCCCTCCTCCCACAGCTTGTTTTTTTATTGAAGAAATGTGGCTTTCTGTGGAAGGGAGAGAGGGAGGGAGGGGGTTAAATAAGGGAAAGGTTTGGGGAAGCTTGTCCTAAAGCTGCTTTTTATGCAATGGCTGGCTTCCCAAAACCAGGCCAGAGGCAGGAGAGCGTCACAGCCTCCTGCTGGCCAGCTGACAGGAGTCAGCTGATTGGCACAGAAAACTTTGAAAGCAGCTGTCATTTTAGCAAGGAATTATCAGGGCCCCCAAAACGACAACTGCTTCCAGGAGGTATGGGTAGGTATGGGGAGATGCTCAAGAGCTGCAGGTATAATTGGATGGGATTGGTGGGGAAGAGAATTGGGGAGTGCTGCAGCATGCCAGTGGTCTATAATAAGGGTGAATGCCCACAGTGTCACTGCAGCTGTTGTAACTTTGAAATAGGGTCATAAATAGTTTTGGGGTGTCAGTCATAACTTTAAACTATCATTAAATACTGCATTAACTATTTGAAGGTTTACCTTTTCTGTAAAAGAGATACAATGAATTGTTGCAAACAGTTTTGCTGTACTCAATATGAAACTGTAGTGCCTAAAGAAAAAGGAGAGACAGATTATAGGAAAGTAAAACAAAAAGCTTCTCAAATCAAATTTACAACAAACTACATTTAGCTGAATCTCAATTCAAATCAAATACCTTTGGAGAAAATAATTGATGCTCTTAAATATAGCAGAATATTCTATGACAATGTTCAGAATCAACTTAGGCCTTCCTAAAGCTAGGACAGCCCTTTGAAGGACTGCAGAAAGACACATAATATATCTAGAAATATAATTTGTTTAGTTTATTTTGAATCATAGTTATTATTTTATCAAAGTTCTCCAAATGGTGAAAAGATGTTGAATACTTAGAACAACATTTTTCTAACATTTGTAGAGAGCAAGAGTATGTTTCACTAAAGGAAAACTTTTTTTATTTTTGGTAGAAAAAGAGAGAGAACCTATCTTTGGGTTTGTAAATTTTCTTTATTTGTTATCCCTTTTTGTTATCCTTCTAACCAACCCTCCAATTCTTTTCTTTGCTTCTCCATTTTCAGTACATTAATTTATATTTAGAAACTTGAAATGGTTATAAAGCCCTACTAGGCCACAATTACACCACCTCCATTAAACAACCCCAAAAATAAGCCCTAGTTAAAGCCTAACCTTGTGGACAGCAGTACCGGTGTGATGCATGCTCTCCTGCCCCATTGCAGCAGCGAGCAACCAGACGGTGGGACGGAGTGGGCGGGCTTTAACTAGGGCTTATTTTTGGGGTAGGGTTTATATTAGACACATGCTAAAAAAATCAGGCTAGGGCTTATTTTCTGGGTGAGTCTTATTTTCGGGGAACATGGTATAAGTCCATAGACAAGCATTTTTGTCAATTACAATAACAATATTAAAAAAGAAAAATTTACTTACAAAGGGTCATTAAAATCAAACTGAATTGGAAAAGGTGGCCTTTTTGGTGATTGCCAAAACAAACCTGCCAATTCAAAGAAAAATAAATTAATTGCTAAAAACAGCAAAATTATATTTGATATAATATAAAATTACTGCACTTACTGCCATCTTTTAATCGTGTATCAATAGGAAATGAATGCAGTAACTGAAGAGCCTAAGTAAAAAAATAGATAGCAAAGTTCAATGAGCACATATGTTTTTCATTAATGAAAACATGATAGACATATTATTCTAAAGTCTTACAGATCAGAAACTGTAATAAAATACACAATACAAAACTTCTATTGTACAATTCTTTCCTTGGAAAATTTATTAGAGCTCAATATTCAAATAGTAATTATGATAAAGTAGGTGTGTCCAACTTTTGGCTTCTCTGGGCTGCACTAAGTCTTTGAAGAGCAATTGTCTTGGGCCATATATAAAGAATTTAATATTGTCATATCATAAATCATGAATATAAATAACAAACTTCCTTTAATTTTTGGAGTCTTGTGGGGCTGCATTACTAGATGTCCAGGGCTGGATGCAACCCCTGGGCTACAGGTTGAACATGCCTGTTCTAAAAGTGTTGATAGTAATATATAATTTACTATAAAATAATTTATTTCTTGTAGAATTTTTACCTAATCTTAATCTTGAGATTAAGATTGGGTAAGATTTTTATTTATCAATTTTCCTAATAACAACAGGCTACCAGGAATGTTATGTGGGTGAGTGTCCTAGGTGAGGGGCCAACCTCTATATACTTCTTCCAGTTTGTTTGGTTTTTCTGCTTTTGAGGAATAGGAAATTATCCCTCAGCTTTATTCCTCTTCTGCTAGTCTGCTTGGCAGAACTGATACCCTCATATACATATGTAAACATACGCATTAAAAGCCAGCATTATTTTTATGTGGCTGAAATGAGAATAAATTCTTTGGCATATTTACAAAGATAATTTAGATTAATATTCAAAAGACATCTATGAAAGTTATTAAATGTAGATTTCTAAAAGGTTTCTCCCCCCACTTCAGGTCTTGAAATATTATTCTCTGCATGATCCCCTGCAATGGAAGGATTTCCCCTTAGTTTGGGTATAATGAAATAAATAAAAATAATATTAACTTGAAAATCAAAGAAATCCTTAACATCTGCTTCGTTAATACTTCCCAACGTTATCTGGGTTCAAAAAATGTTTTAGTTCCCATTGCTTTAGCAGTGGAGTTTGCATATCTTTATCAAGGTCATCATTCTTATTCTGTACAATCAATAAGTTAGGAAATCAATATTTTGAATTATTAATAGGAAAGTAGTGATGCTTCCTGATTTATATATTTATAGTGGAGAATATGGACATTTATCTAGCCAAAACAGCTTTTAAAACTGTATAGCTGACCGGTGGCAAATGGTCTTCAAGTTTTTTTAGAATTTCAAAGTCTATTTAATAACTGTACATATTAACCATAAATTAAATATTTAAGAATATATAGTTTAAAAGAAAATAGCAGGTTTTTTTTTATTTTCAGCAGACCTTTCTAAGACAACGAACTTTGGCAAGTGTTAAAGTTACAGCTATCCCATATCTTCTACATCTAGAATATTCCAGGTTGATGATTTATAGGTAGTCCTCGACTTAATGACCATAATTGTTCCCAAAATTTCTATTGTTAAGTGAATTAAGTGTTACAACTTTTGCCACAGTTGCTAAGTGAATCACTACAGTGGTTAAGTTAATAGCATAGTTGTTAAAAGAATCTGTCTTCCCTATTAACTTTGCTTGTCAGAAGGTCACAAAAGATGATCACATGTCCGCGGGCCACTGCAACCATCATAAATACATGCCAATTGCCAAATTTAAGAAGAAAACGTATTTAAGGAATCCTTCCAATGACATTTCTAATTGAAAAGAAATTTCAACCTGGGACTACACTGGAAGTGTTTCAGAAACTACGGCTAGTATAGAATGCAATGGCA
Source organism: Protobothrops mucrosquamatus (assembly GCF_001527695.2). Classification (NCBI taxonomy): domain Eukaryota; kingdom Metazoa; phylum Chordata; class Lepidosauria; order Squamata; family Viperidae; genus Protobothrops; species Protobothrops mucrosquamatus. The sequence goes on along the minus strand of NW_015386659.1, from coordinate 628,979 downwards.
CAGACAAGTTCTGGAAGCTCCTAGGGTAGCAAATGTAACACCATTGTTGTACGAGCTACATTGGTTGCAGTTTGCTTCTGGGTCCAATTCAAGATATTGATTATCTTTAAAACCCTTTATAGCATGGGTCCAGGGTATCAGGAGTCACCTTGCCCCAATGGGATTGAAATAGATACCCCATTTGCTCCAGCAGAAGAGACTTACCATTAATCCCATCTGTCAAGGAATTTTGGCTGGCAGAGTCAGGAAGAAGAGCCCTTTCCCTCCACCCTTTGGAACATGGTTAACATTGTAAATGAGATCTGTCCCCATTCTCGTGGCCTTCATGAAGGGCCTTAAAGCCTGGCTCTGCTGGCTGGCTTAGTGTCAGCACTTCCCCCTTGTCACAAGAGGCGGCTGATGGGGCAAGAGAAAAGACTTCTCCCTCATGCCATCTATCCTCTTGGTTTTTAGTCTCTATTAAAAGTTTCATTAATTTTTACTGTATATTTTTATCACTTTGTAAGCTGCCTAGAGTCACTTCAACGATAAGATGAGGGGCATATAAATTTAATAAATAAACGAGTAAGACAATTCAAATAAAGAAAACATATAAATACATAAAATAAAAAGGGTTTATTTATTTATTTTTCACATTTTTAAACTGCCCATCTCCTTCAAAGTGGGACTCTGGGCTGTGTACAATAAAAGTTAAAAAAATAAAACAGTATATGAAAATTAAAATTTTAGAATTGAAATTTTAGGAGGAGACAAGGAAGACTCTTCAGTTTCCAATAATCTGTATTTATTGCTTAGCATGGAAGTTACAGCTAAGTCTGTTGTTAATCTGATCACTTTTTGATCCTTCAATTCACTAGCCTGAACCAATGTTATACTTCAAAAATGCTATGAGCAAAAGATTAGGACTATTGAAAAACAGAAATTGAATCAAGTGAATTTTTAATCAGGCTAGATGTGGACTAGAAATATTGCTTGAGTTCACGGTGTGATACAAAAAATTTGGATTAAAGAATTTATATTTGACTTCTTCCTGTACTAAATTAGATTTGATCTAATTTCATTTATTTCAAAAGCTAGCATTAACTTTACTTAGTTTTACAACACATTCGTAAAATTAATACATATTATAATTTCCTGCTAAAGTTTACAAAGAGGGAAGTGTAAAGTTGACCTTTTAACTAACAATTATTTCAGTTAAGAAAAAATATTCAGCCCTTTTTAAATTGACAGCTGGCATTCGGCACTCCATTCATGGATCACAGCCTTGTCACAGCAAAGGGGGCTTGCACAACTCAAAAAAGCTGAGCAGGAACCATTCAAGATAGACAGGTTATAGTGGAGAGTTCTGACAAAACATGGCACACTGAAGAAGAAAATGGCAACCCACTCCAGTGCCAAGAAAAGTATAGACAGTACCAAAGGCTAAAAGATGTAACATCAGAAGATGAGCACCCTCAGGTCAGAAGATGCCCAATATACCACTGAGGAAGAACAGAGGACAATTACAAGTAGTGCCCGAAAGAACGAAGCAGCTGGGTCAAAGCTGAAAGGATGTCCAACAACCGAAGAGGTGTCTACACATGGACATCACCAGATGGTCAACACTGAAATCAGATTGATTATATACTTTGCAGCCAAAGATGGAGAAGCTCTATACAGCTCTATATCAGTAAAAACAAGACCATGAGTTGACTGTGGCTCAGTTCATGAGTTTCTTATTGCAAAATTCAGGCTTGAATTGAAGAAAATAGGGGTGAATATATAGTGGACGGGATAAATACATTTAAAGGATTACTTCTGGAAGGCAGAGTGCCTGAAGGATTTTTCAAAATACGAAAAGGAGTATAACATGGCTGTATACTGTAACCCTGCTTATTTAACTTATATGCAGAGTACATCATGGAAAATGCTGGGTTGGATGAATTGCCAGGAGAAATGTCAACAACATCAGATTTGCAGATGATACCACTCTAATGGCAGAAAATGAAGAGAAACTAAAGAGCCTTTTGATAATGGTGAAAGAGGAGACTGCAAATGTGGCTTGAAACTCAACATTTAAAAAAAACTAAGATCATGGCATCTGGTCTCAGCATTTTCTAGCAAATAAGGGACTCCTAGAGACGGCTCTACACATGGACATCACCAGACGGTCAACATAGAAATCAGATTGACTATGTGCTCTGCAGCCAAAGATGGAAAAGCTCTATACAGTCAGTAAAAACAAGACCAGGAGCTGACTGTGGCTCAGATCATGGGCTTCTCATTGCAAAATTTAGGCTTAAATTGAAGAAAGTAGGGAAAACCACTAGGCCACTCAGGTATGAACTAAATCATATTCCTGATGAATATACAGTAGAGGTGACAAATAGATTTAAGGAATTAGATCTGATAGACAGAGTGCCTGAAGAACTATGGACGGAGGTTTGCAACATTGTACAAGAAGTAGCAACTAAAACCATCCCAAAGAAAAAGAAATGCAAGAAAGTAAAATGGCTGTCTGAGGAAGCTTTGCAAATAGCTGAGGAAAGAAGGGAAGCGAAAGGCAAAAGAGAAAGAGAAAGATACACCCAATTGAATGCAGAATTCCTGAGAATAGCTAGAAGAGATAAGAATACCTTCTTAAATGAACAGTGCAAAGAAATAGAAGAAAACAACAGAATAGGGAGGACCAGAGATCTCTTCAAGAAAATTGGAGATATGAAGTAAACGTTTCATGCAAAGATGGGCATGATAAAGGACCAAAATGGCAGGGACCTAACAGAGGCAGAAGAGATTAAGAAGAGGTGGCAAAACTACACAGAAGAACTATACAAGAACGAGCTTAACATCCCAGATAACCACAATGGGGTGATCACTGACCTCGAGCCAGACATCCTAGAATGTGAAGTGAAATGGGCCTTAGGAAAGCGGAGCAACAACAAAGCTAGTGGAGGTGACAGTATTCCAGCTGAGCTATTCAAAATCTTAAAAGACGATGTAGTAAAAGTGCTACACTCAATTTGCCAGCAAATTTGGAAAACTCAACAGTGGCCACAGGATTGGAAATGGTCAGTTTACATTCCAATTCCAAAGAAAGGCAATGCCAAAGAATGTTCAAACTATCGCACCATTGCACTTATTTCACATGCTAGTAAAGTTATGCTTAAAATCCTACAAGCTAGACTCCAGCAGTATGTGGATTGAGAACTACCAGAAGTACAGGCAGGATTTCGAAAAAGCAGAGGAACTAGAGATCAAATTGCCAACATACTCTGGATCATGGAGAAAGCTAGGGAGTTCCAGAAAAACATCTACTTTTGCTTCATTGACTATGCTAAAGCCTTTGATTGTGTGGATCACAACAAATTGTGGTAAGTTTTTAAAGAAATGGGAGTACCAGACCATCTTATTTGTCTCTTGAGAAACCTATATGCGGGTCAAGAAGCAACAGTGAGAACTGGACACAGAACCACTGATTGGTTCAAAATTGGGAAAGGAGTCCGGCAAGGCTGTATACTGTCGCCCTGCCTATTTAACTTATATGCAGAGCACATCATGAGAAAGGCAGGGCTAGATGAATCAAAACTTGGAATTAAAATTGCCGGGAGAAATATCAACAACCTAAGATATGCAGATGATACCACTCTAATGGAGTGAAGAGGAACTAAAGAGCCTCTTGATGCGGGTAAAGAAGGAGAGTGCAAAAGTTGGCTTGAAACTCAACATTAAGAAAACCAAAATCATGGCATCCGGCCCTCTCAATTCCTGGCAAATAGATGGGGAAGAAATGGAGGTAGTAACAGATTTTATCTTCCTGGGCTCCAAGATCACCGCAGATGGGGACTGCAGCCAAGAAATTAAAAGACGCTTGCTCCTGGGGAGGAAAGCTATGGCAAATCTAGACAGCATACAAAAAAGCAGAGACATCACCCTGCCAACAAAAGTACGTATAGTCAAGGCCATGGTTTTCCCAGTTGCAATGTATGGCTGTGAAAGTTGGACCATAAGAAAGACTGAGCGACAAAGAACTGAGGCCTTTGAAGTTCTGCGAGTCCCTTGGAGTGCAAGGCATTCAAACCGGTCAGTCCTAGAAGAGATCAACACCGACTGTCTTTAGAAGGCCAGATCCTGAAGTTGAAACTCAAATATTTTGGCCACCTAATGAAAAGGAAGGATTCACTGGAGACGGGCCCAATGCTGGGAAAGATTGAGGGCAATAGAAGAAGGGGACGACAGAGAATGAGGTGGCTGGATGGAGTCACTGAAGCAGTAGGCGTGAACTTAAATGGACTCCAGAAGATGTTAGAGGACAGGAAGACCTGGAAGAATGTTGTCCATGGGGTCGCGATGGGTCAGACACGACTTCGCAATTAACAACAAGAAGAAGATCACTGCAGACGGTGACTTCAGCAATTAAATTAAAAGATGCTTGTTCCTTGGGAGAAAAGGTATGACAGCCCTGATTGTTCTTTGGCAGGATAGATATTGAAGCTGAAGCTCAAATACTTTGGTCCCCTTCCCCACAGTTATATGATGAAATTTTAGGCACAGAAACTGGTTCATATTTGTGGCCATTTACATCATTTCATGATCACATTACCACAATTTATGATGGTTTTGCCAGAAACTGATGTTTACTTCCCTTAATGACCAAATGATTCACTTAACAATTTCCACAAAAAAGTTGCAAAATCAGGTGCAATAACATGGTGACCCACTTAACAACTGGCACAATTTATGGCTGTAATGCTGGGTTCAATTATAGTTGTAGGACCAGCTATATATTGTATCCTTGAACTGTATTTCTGGACTGAAAATATTGCATTGTGGTTGTTTTTTTCTTTAAATTAACTCTATCAATTTTTGGTGGATGTTACAGAAGAGAAATTAAACAGTTTCTAACAGCAGAAGCTTATTGGCTAGAGAAATAGGAAAAAAACATTTTAGGCAACAGAGCAATATCCTAAAACCCTGGATTTTGTTTTTGCAGGATATTGTGAATTTTTATACTGTTTGATGGTTAAACTGCAGTTCTGGATTTCTATGAAGTACTGGCAAGTCAAAGGTGATAGATAGTTTTCCCACTAATACTTGAAATGATAGTTTTTTAAAAAATAATTATATTAGTTTTATATGTATTTTATTACATTGAACATACTTTAGAAATCAAATGTGGGCACTTCAATCACTTGCCTTATCATGAGAGAACATGTATGTATAGTGCACCAATTATCAAAGATACTGCTCATGTCATATTTATAGGCTTAAATATCTATTTATATCTATTTATTTATAGGCTTAAATATCTAAAATCTGTACTGAAACAGCACCCATTGGGACACGAACCATAGTTTTAACCATTCCATCGTGTCTAAGTCTTGGAGACTATAGATAAGTGTTCTCCATGCTACCCTGTCAAGCACAGCTTGTTTCAGTTGTTGAATGTTCATCTTTGTATCAACTATGATGGTATTCAGCCAACAAATTCTTTGCTTGCTCCTTCTTCATTCCTAGCACCACTGACTTCTCCAATGAATGTGCACTCATGACATAGCCAAAGTAAATTAGAGGTAGGCGTGACATTTTGGCTTCTAGTGAGGTTTCTGGTTCTACGCGATTCAGCACCACTGTTAATTGCTATGGCTATTCATGAACCTCTTGAGGTCTAATGTATACTTTGTTAACAAAATTGATAAGTTTATAGACAAGGCAATTCAACTAAGATTCCATTATGTTGAACAGACCAGGATATTGTGTATAGGCAATATTTTTATTTGAACACTAACTGTTTGTATTTAGCACATATATATTTTATTGCATTTCTTTTGCCTATTTCATCTTAGAAAATATTGTATTTTACCTTTGATTAGCCTGACAGCTAAGTAAATAAATAATAAACTATATATCTAGCAATGCATTATTTTAGAGTATATTTTAAAAATGATAGCATAAAAGCATTTTAAATAAATAAATAATCTGCAAATAAAACAGATACTTTTAATAAATGTGGTCTATTTTTATCACCTGTCATTAACAAAAGAAGTAAAGCATTCATTCATACCTTATGATTAAAGTACTTCTCAAATTTTAATCTTGCCAATTCAACACATTGGGACCAGTTTCTTGGTCTTCTTCCCAGGCACTTAATCACTTGGAAAGAGCCTTCCAAGCTTTCCCCAGATTTTATTCTCTAGAAAACATAAAAACAAGCTTTGAACATATGTCACAAATTACAAGTAAATAAAACACATATATTTCCACAATATGTATTAAAATAGAATTATAATCAATAGTAAACATGCAAGATAATAACCAAAGATATATAGCATAACAGAAGTTTATATTTAACCCTAACTATATTCAGTATCATTTTAAAATGAAATTTTACCAAATTCATTTCAAAAGATCATTCTAGTTCAAACCTCTGCATAATTAGCTTTTTGGAAGAATATGAACATGTGCTAAAGATTTAATTATATGAAAACCAATTAATATTCCCTCAAATATGTAAAAATTACTACATAAAATTTACTTATTAAATGACAAACATAGTAATTCCACATGTAATTTTAATAATAATTTAAAATATCACCTGTAACACTTCTTCTGCTGATGGATACATTTGCCAAAACTTGTTAAACAGGGAAGGTTTGTGTGAAAAAGCATTTTCAAACTAAAAAACAACAACAAATGTTATGAGAAAATACTACTGCATATCTACCCATTTTCTTGCTAAAAAAAGAAACCAGGACTGCAATTCATTTTTACTTTTTCTTCCTTTCAATGGGAATTGTCTTTTTGATCTGAATGTATCATGCTCATGGTAAAATTTACCTTGTCCCTGGCCCACTGTATTGTGTGTTCAGTGGCAGCTGGAAAAGACTTTATTGTGCAAAATGGTATTTCTTCTTCAGGTGGATCTCGCTAAATATTAAAAAAAGCACACAAAAAAGATTGTATAGATAAACAGGTACAAATACACTATGATTTGCTATTTCATCTCTAACTCAGTTAATTTCACAGCCTGGATTAAATGAAGTAAATTTTTATATAGATACATATAGGAGCCAATGTTTTAGCTGATATTATGTATTTTCTTTCAAATAAATATATCTTTCCAGATTAGATGTTGTGTTATTTCAATAAGATAAAATTAAGATAGTGACAGTCAGAATAATCAATCAGAGGAAAGGCTTGCCTCCAGAATTTGTAGATGTCCCATCACTGGATGAATTCAAGAAAAGATTGGACAGCAATTTTTCTGGAATGGTAAAAGGTCTCTTGACTGGAGATGGATTAGAAGACCTCCAAAGTCTCTTCCAATCCTGATATTCTATGTTTTAAATAAATCATCTTAGCGATGAGGACAGAATGCCTTCTTAATAAGTAAATTATATTTTCAAAGACAACTAATGTTTATGGAAACCATAAATTCCAACATGGATTGCTAAAGAAAAACTGAATATTAAAATACTTTAGCTTACATGAACAACCAATCTTCTTACTATATGAGTTCTTAATTATTTCAGGTATCAATTATAATATTGTGATAGTTTGCTTTTATGTTTTGAATATGTCTAAAATGATTTCCAAAAGCTGAAGAATTTGATATGTTTATTCAAGAATACTTTGATCTTATGTACAAAATCTGTACAAATATCTAATGTCAACTGATTTTTAAAGCATGAAAAGATTATCTATTTCAAAAGAGATCAAATAAAATTATTGGTCAACCCAAAGGAAAGCACTTTTATGGCCACTTACATGACTATTGTAAGATTCTGTTAGATGAGGCACAATGACTTCTGTATGCCCCTTGGTTCCCATTGTTCCAGAATCTAAGAGAGGACGTAAGCTTGCTAGGCAGCGACTTCACAATGGGAGCAAAGAATAAAATAATTTTTATTGACTCATAATAGAACACAGGGAGAAAAATAGTATGATATGAGTTCAAAACTCAGCTCAGAATATCTGGCTGAAAAGAGAAAAAGAGAACAAACTAATTATAAATCACCACACTAAATTAGATAATTGAATACATTTGTTATTATAACTATTTATATCCTGATTTTGATAGGCAAATGTGTCATTAGATTCTTCCCCAGCACACTAAGCCCCAATTAAGCAACCAAGAGGGAGGGAAGACCATTTTAAGTGTGATTTATTCAAAACATTTCAGAATTGAAATATTTTTCTCTATGCAAAAGAGGAAACAGGTTCAAAACTTGGAATTCCCTTTTATAATTAGCATAACAAAAAAAGTACACAGAAAAAGTTGATTAGATAAAGTAAAACATCCTGCATAAAAAAAATCAGTTATATTAAATTAAACATGTTACATGTTAACATCCTACAATACTAAACATGATCATTTAAATGAGATTTAACATCCTGGTAGGTGGGGATTTTAGGATGTTAATTAAGAAAAATCTCATAAGATTACTTAGAGTCCACAAAGAGGAAAAAAAACAGATGTTACTAACACTGCAGGAGCTCTTTCTTTTACAATTGATAAGATGCAGGCATCTTGTTATTTATACACACTCCTTTTATTTTTCAAGCCTGGGGAAATGAAAGTAATTTATCTGCTTCCAATTACTGAGACAGCAGGCTTCTAAGGAAAATAATAAAGTACAAGGAAGCCCAAATTGCTAGTATTACATAGTGCATGGTCCTCACCTTGCCTTTAGAAAAAAGCCAAAAATTATAATAATTTATTATTATGCTGATAGTGGTTTAAATTTTGCAGTGAAAACAATATCAAGGTGATAAATATATTCAAAATTATACTAGAAAAGATAAATCACATCTTAGTACAATATATAAACCTAACAATATGATCTTTTAGGATGTTTTGTTTTGATTTGTACTGTACAACACATCTTCTGTGAAATGTAGAATTCTTAGTTCAATAAACCACAGATAAAACCAACTATGGCTTAGCAATTATAGCTATAACACTTAGACTTATATAGCATTTCAGAGTGCTTTACACCATTCTCTGAGTAGTTTACAAATGTCAGCATATTGCCCCCAACAATCTAGGTCCTCATTTACCTACCTCGGAAGGATGGAAGACTGAGTCAACCTTGAGTTGGCCAGAATCCAACTCCTAGCAATCAACAGAATTAGCCTGTAATACTACATTCTAATCACTGCACCACCATTACTCTTATGACTTTCACAATTAACTATATTTATTGTGTAGAAAATGCAAATGTCAAGGACTATACAAAACATTCAGAATGTTTTAACCTTAAAATGGCCTCTTTGAGGGTTTCAAGATGGAATCACAGTTAACAAGCAAACTAGAAGGAAAGCCAAAATAATTATGTAATTATTACACAAATTTATATAAAATGTATAATGACTCACCAAAACAAGCAACGTTTCCATTACTGGGGACTGAGTCCACCAAATAAAGATTTGAAACACAAGGTTTTACTGTGAAGAGTCCTATGAGTAGCTCAGCTCTAAAACTTTGATACTATAATCCACATCTTAAATTTAGTTTGATAGGAAAGTGGAAGGCAGTGAAACTGTTTCAATATGTCTAATGACAGACCTCAAGAAACATCCATTCATTACTGAAATTATTACTCATAAATAAACCAAATTGTTTTGAATTAAACAGAGTTTATCAATTGTTTTTAATTAAACAAAGCTATATGTAACATGACACAATGATTAATGTCAGGAAAGTAAAGATAAATTATTACCTGAGGGGGGAGAAAAAAAGCAGGAAAAAACAAATCAACCTCGGATCACAGATTTACCTGTCAATATACCTCCTAGCTTCCACATTGTCTAATGCAGTTACAATGACATCTTGCTTGGTATAGAAATCATCATTGTATATGTTCTCAGTAGCTGGGCACACTTTGTTAAGGTATGAGTCTATCTTTATCTCAGGATTGATGCTACGTGTTGCTGCTGCTGCAGTACAACTCTTGGGTTTCTAAACAAAATTGAAGTTAGTTCAGTTAATATTTTTCATGGGAACAATCCTTATAAAATAAAACATCAATAATTTAATAATACAGCATGAATAACTGCAAATCACACTAATTATAATGGAAGGTAGCAACATTTTAAAACTAATGGTATCATACCAACATCATTACTTAAAAAAAAATATCTCCAAATCTTGCAACGTGACGGTTACAGATAGTCCTTGATTAACAGTAATTAGAATTACAATTTCTGTTTGTAAGCAATATGGTCATAAAGTACTATGTCATATGACTGCATTGCTTAGCACCTACAGTCCTGGCAGTCCCCATTGCCATCATTAAGCAAGAAGGTCATTAAACAAGGACCTCACATGACTGCAACTTCCACCTTCCTGTCATCGTCCAACAAATAAATCAATGGTGAAGCTGGCAGGAAGTTGCAAGTCCCAGTCAGGACAAGCCTTTCCTTAGGTGGCTCACAAGCAGCCAATGGCAGATGAATGCTATAGAACAGGTGTGGGTGCAAGGGGTGATGCAGTGGCACTACATGAAGGCAAGCAGACGGGGTTGAATGCCATAGCATGAAAGTGAAGGCAGGCTGAAGACTAGTCACTCATCAAAGTAAGTAACACAGATTTTATCAATCTCTTTCTAGGCACCCCTTTTAAAAGGATCAAGATTAGAGGGTAGAGTTAGAGAATTTAGTTTCAGCACATAATTGGGGGGGGGGGAGAGAATCAACAAGTCTGACCCTCCCAGCTTTTTGTTTTCTTTATTGAAGAAATTTGGGTTTCTGAAAGAGGCAGGGAATTAAGCAAGGGAAAGGCTTTGGGAAGTTGATCCTAAAGTTGCTGCCTCTGCATGCAGGCAGCTGGCTTTTCAAAGGCTAGCAAGAGCAGGAAGAGGTTTGCAGTCTTCTGACAGCTGGCTGATCAGGGCAGAGGTCCAATCCACAATCTCAACTTCATTGGCCAAGCACAGAGACTTGTTTGGAAGCTTCTCTGGTATTGGAACAGTGTTAGGTTAATTTATCTGGGCTCTTCCCCTGCCCCCCCTGTCGTCGTCCCCCCCCCCGTCCCTCTGCTGGGCTGTCTTTGGCTTTGCAAAGCCTTTTGCTGCTAGCCTGCCTCTTTTATGGATCCAACTGCGGGTGGGCATCCCAGGACTCCCCCCCCCTTGAGGTATCTCATGCTCATTTAACGACCATTCATTTGATGATAGCATCACAGATAGCAGGCTGTGGGATCATTAAGTAAGGCTCTTTTACTTAAGACTATCACCATCTTTGGCCATAATTGGCAGGTTTCATAAAGGTCATAGATCAAGGACTACTTATATATAATTTAAATATGAAACCCCACCTGTTTCATAAAAAGATTATATGGTGAAAAAGAAAACAAAAATGAAACATATATCCAAGGCAGTCAGCCAGCCAGCTATCTGCTGAAACAAGGGATCACATGGTAAGTCGCATAGTTTGTTTGGTACTTATCCTTTTTAGTACTCATCACGCCTCCCGGAACTAATTAGTACTCAATTAGATGAATACCGAGGTACTATTGAAACAAAATCCAAACATTTGCTTCACATTTAAATATATGCAAATATAGCTTTTTAGGTCAATTAAAATAGCTATTTTCTGAACAAATCATTGCAACATTTTGTCCTCATCACTCTAACCTACCTGTATGTGATGAGGCCGGAAAAGAAACTGCCTGTTCAAGTTGGACTTTTCTATTAAGTCAGGATCTGTTATTTCAACCTGTATGTTGGACAATTGATGGAATTATGATTAAACAGTAAAGTGATCAAAACTGTCACATCAGAATCAGTATTTGAAATATTCTGCTCTCTTGTCTCATATCATTGCAAGAATGGGAAGAAAATATTTCCAAAATATTCTATGCTGTATTCCTTTATTTACTTACTAACTTACTAATTATGCAAGTCATCCCATTAAAAAAAATCTTTCTTATTAGCTTTTTTCTATACAAGAAACTATACATCAAAAATAATGTGAGCTGATTTTTACATGTGAGAACTCAACAATCAAAGCTTGGCTCCAACTTCTACTATAGCCAAGTGATAATGGATTTGTTGTTTAAATATTACTGGAAAATGCATTGCCAATAGAGGTAATCCTTATTTAACAACTGCCCTGTTTAATAACCATTTCAAGTTACAATGGTGTTGAAAAAAATAACTTATAAACAGTCCTTGCACTTATAACAGTCACAAATTCCCTCCAGTCCTCTGATCAAGATTTGGGCACTTTACAACTGGTATGTATTTATGACTATCACAGTGTCCTGTGGTTATCTGATTGCCATTTGCATGCTTCCAACAAGCAAAGTCATTAGATAAACTAATAAAATCACAGGTTGCAGAAGTAATGTCGTAAATCCATCCTGGACACATGATATTTTGATTAATGACTGTGTTGCTCGTGACAGACTTGCCAGTCCCAATTCTAGTTGTTAAATAAGAATTATTTCTACACTTAGAGGAACTGAAATCAATAGGGAACATGAAACATACCTTGCCTCTTTCTCCGCCTGTACCAACACCAAGGAGTGCAAAATTCTTTAACATTTCACAGCCTATTGCACCACACCCAACCTAAAATGTCAAAGCATAACAATATTATAACATTTCCAACTTTAATTAACACAGTTAAGAATTAGCTACTTTTTTGATAATTTAAGAAAACATATTAACAATTGTCCCTAAAAAGACATAGAGGTAATTTTAGAGAGCTTTTGAAATAAGTAATAAGTAATTTTTAAAACAGATGACCTCTAAATTTAATTCCCGAGAACAGATCCCAAATTGTCTAAGCAAAGTAATTTAGCATTCCGTTTAAGAAATCCTCTCTGACAAGAGTTAACATCAAAGTCATACTTACTAAGAAAACATTCAGATTTTTTAATTTCTGGCATAAGGAATCTCCAATGCACACTCTTAGGGCATCGTATCTGTCTCCCCTATAAAAGTCAGAGGATGTGAAAAAGGAAAAATATTTCAAGAAACATATTTCAAAATTACTTCACACCATGCGTGCACAGTTCTTAGAGTTTAAGCCACATATTGGCAACCTACAGGCTGTATGAACATGCCACCCATGTTTTACCCTGTTTACCATGTTTTACTTATATTTAAAATTAGTATACATGCTTTCAGATTGTATGGAATAAAGCTTTAGAGCAGCCTTCTCCAATTTCTGTGTAATTATGTTAGCTAAGATGATGACAAATTCTAACTCATCTGCAGGACCGCAGAAAGGGATTAAGCACTTGATTTAGATTTAGTAAAACTGCTATCACATATTTTAAGTTTTTAAATTAAGCTTTAAATCGCTAAGCTAATTGCCTTAGCTGCCATCTGTCAATCTACTTGATTTTAGAGAGATATAATCAAGAAAAATAATTAATGAAACCAAAGAAGTTCATTAAATATTTACCTTGGAAGGAATTCTTCATCATGGGCTTTTTCTGGAAATGTAACTAATTCCAATGCATCAATATACAGCTACAGATAAAAAGAAATGTAGTGATCACAAATTATATTTTAAAACAGCAAAGTCAGATTCCTAATAGGACTGTATATTAGGGCTGTGCAAATTATTTTGAAACACCTTTTTACCATGTGGAGTAGAGAAATGAAACAGTCTTCATTAAAGAACTTTATCTTTTCCCAGCCCTGAATGGCACATTAGAGACAGCTTCCAGCTGTCTCTGCATGGACACATGTATGATCTTCTGAGGAAAAATGCAAAGCAAAATGGCTGGCCACCCACATGCAGGCAATGACCACCAGAAGCAATTTTCAAAACAGGTAGTCCTTGACGTGCAACTACAATTAGGACTGTAATCTTGTTATTGAGCAAAGTTATCATTAAGTGAGACACCCATGTGACTGCTTTGCTCAATGGCCACAATCATGACTCTCCCAGTTGCAATCATTAAGCAATCACAGAAAATCATTAAATAGATGAAGCAAAATTGTTGCTTGCTGAAGGAGGGTAAGCATATCCCCTCCATGAGTGGAGCTTTGTTTCTCCAACCCACTACAGGAGTCTCCTTCCCTCTATGTGCAGAAAGTAACTCTTGCACTGGAGGAATGAAGGATCCTAAAACATTTAACCTTTGTTTCTCCAGCGCAGCAAAGCATTCCCCTGCCCCATGTAGAGAGGGAAGGAGAAATCCTTTGGCAGGTAGCAAGAGCCTGAAATCTTCCCTGCCATTTTCCTGAGAAAGCCAATAGGGAAGACTGTAAATGGCGATCATATGATCATGGGATGCTTAGCAATTGGTTGTAAATGAAAATAGATTGCTGAGCTCTCTGATCACAATCACATAACTGCATAAAGGGACTCCACAATGTTTTACAATGGCTGGAAATATTTTATGGACCGTAAAGCAGTCTTTCCGAGCCATTGTAGCTTCAAACAGTCATTAAACAACCAGTCAGACTACCTATAAATGAACCTAGAAAATGATGCATATTTAGAAGAGAGATACATTCATAGATGCAGTCAGGTGTTCTGAAGTACCTCTTTTGAAACATCTGCAAACGCTAAAATATTGCTATATGGCAATATAAAATCTTTAAAATATAATTACAGTAAGGCAGGAGATGGGGTGGTGTTTATTAAATTATTATGGTATAGATGAGGAAAGCTTATCATATTGGTAAATCTTCTTCCATAGATAAATGTTTTTATAAGTAGAAGTCAATTAGCTGTTGACATCACCAGAGTAAGGGCTGAAGATTAGGAGAACCTGTACATACACTTGTATGACCGTTATAACTGTCAAGGTATAGAATGTACATATAGCATGCTTACAACCCGCTCGCTCACATTTATAGAGCTAGTTGACGAAAGCTCAGTATTAAAGAAGGCTATTTTATATCCCGGAGTTCATTAATTTTACTGATTTTAAGAATGTCTACACTTGGGATTCCAGTATTTAGAGTTATCAAATATACTGTATATGTATGTCTTGAGTGTTTTTGATACACCTGTCAGTCCAAATATGGAAAGAAGAAGTGTATATATACACTCACACACAATTATTTTTGTATGTAACTGTATTTATATGCACCTATTTATATCTGCAGCACCTTGATAAGACCAGAACACATCCACTCCAACAGCAAAACCCAAATAAGCATGGATTAACACAGATAAACTATAAAGCAGAAAACAATAAAGGAGAAAAACCACACCCCCACCAACACTGGCAGAGAAAGTTACTGTATATAAACAGGGAGCAAATGCTGCACTCATTAGCACTAACATAGCTGGTTAACAAAATAACTGCAAACATATAACCGAGTTCAGAGAAGACCAGGGAGTCCACTCTTTGGTAAGACAGTACCTCCTGGTCTCACCACACAAGAAGTTTAATGTTCCTTCCATCTCTCCATTGTTGAACTTCTGCGATTATTTAAGAAAACACATTCTTCATATACAAATTATAGATGAACAATGCAACTGTAAATTAAGGTACTGCTTATTTGAAAACTAAATTCCATTAAAGTTTATTGATTTCACTTTGAATAAAAGATACTTATATAAAATATATTGGTATTTGCTCCAGAAATTTAAATGTAATCATATCCACACAATATTTTCAATCAGTACCAAATAATAATTTTCAAATTTCAGGATGAATTAATGATTAATGGATTCATTACAGCCAATATACCATGTGTTATCAGTACCAAATAATAATTTTCAAATTTTAGGATGAATTAATGATTAATGGATTCATTAAGCCAATACACCATGTATTATATTTGGGTATTAAACAATTTCTGCTCTAAAGAATGTTGTCACTATGTTATTTCTTAGATTTAGCTTCATCCTACCATTAAAGTCCTACCATTAAAGAACCTTTGTCCACATTTCAATCAGCATATAACTGCAATCAAATGGCATAAATATACGATCTCCCACATCCATTTGGGGGAATTGGTAAACTATTGTTTGAACAATTGTCCAAGTCAGAACTACAATCCTGGTTTAGAATGGTTTTACTTGAAGCACAGTTCACCAGTTGCGATACAATAGCAGAGGGCTTTTCAACCTTTTCACAGATTGTACTATTTTTAGGACATGACAATATTTGAGTACACTAGTGCTTAGCAAAGTGTCAAAAACTTGATGACTAAAAAGGGGGGTTGGGCTTTACTGGTTAGATTCATTTGCTGTTATAGAAATGACAACTTTAGAATATTATGGAAAAGTAAAAAGTTGAAGTTCAATGTTAATGCTTCCTTCTACTGCAGTGGTTCTCAACCTTCCTAATGCCGTGACCCTTTAATACAGTTCCTCGTGTTGTGGTGACCCCCAACCATAAAATTATTTTCGTTGCTACTTCATAACTGTAATTTTACTACTGTTATGAATCGTAATGTAAATATCTGATATGCAGGGTGTATTTTCATTGTTACAAATTGAACATAATTAAAGCATAGTCACAAAAACAATATAGCAATGCTCGATGGAGAAGCTTACTCTTCCTTGCTCAAAAATGTTGGGAGGGAGGGAAGGGGAAGGAAGAAAGGAAGATTGAAGGGGAAAGGAAGGAGATGGAGAAGGAAGATTAAAGGGGAAAGGAAGGAAGGAAGGAAGGAAGGAAGGAAGGAAGGAAGGAAGGAAGGAAGGAAGGAAGGAAGGAAGGAAGGAAGGAAGGAAGGAGAAAGAGA
>NW_015386659.1:601323-611883 GCF_001527695.2 Protobothrops mucrosquamatus | reverse complement strand
GCCGGGCACCAGAAGGCCGAGGCGGCCTTCGACGGCGAGGGAGGCGGCTTGGGCGGCGCGAGGGAGAGTCCCGCGCGGTGCGGAAGGCGGCCGGGGCGGAGCGTGGCCGGGCAACCAGGAGGCATGGAGACTGGCTCGGCGCTGCAGCTCAGCTCAGCCGGCAGCAGCAGCAGCGGTTTTCTCACCCTTCTCCTCTCCTTCCTCCTGCTGCCCCCAAAGATTTGGGGGCAGCAGGAGGAAGGAGAGGAGAAGGGCGAGAAAACCGCTGCCGCCATCCTCGCCGCCCCCGCGCTGCCCGGCCTCACCCTCCGCCCATCCGATGGAGCCGCGGTGGGGGCTGGTGCCATGCGGCCCGCCAGCCCCTCGTCCAGCCTGGCTGCTCCCCCCCGGCACCCCTCTTGCCCCGGCGCCCGCCCGAGCTGCCTGGGGGGCAGCAGGAAAAAGAAGGGGAGGAAGAGAAGGTCAAGGAAGCCGCCGCCAGCACTGGGCCCCAGGAGGCGGCTCTCCTCTCCTACCTTTGCTGAATCTCCTTCTTCCTTCCCAGCAGCCTGGACTCCGGCGCACCTTCCTGGCCAGCGGGTCTAATGGTCGGGCTGGCTAGGGATTGCAGCGGCTGGTCTCCCTTGGGCCGCGGCTTGCGGGAGGGCTGGCCCGCTCAGCGGAGCCTCCAGTGGGCCGCTCCCAACAGGGATCCCATGGCTTCCCCGGGCAACTCCAAGGCCACGAGGCCCTGGCCGCGCTTCTCTCAGGGGGTGGGGCATCTGGGTGCAGGGCCAATCAGGAGCCCTGCAGGAGGTAAGTCCGCCTGAGAGAGAGAGAGAAGGGAAGCGAAAGTGCCTCTCTGTCTCTCTCTGTGCAAATGGCGGAGGAGACCGTGCGGAGACGGATGCGGAGCGGTGTCTCGGTTCCTAACACATCGGAAATATGTGTTTTCCGATGGTCTTAGGCGACCCCTGTGAAACGGTCGTTCAACCCCCAAAAGAGTCGCGACCCACAGGTTGAGAACCGCTGTTCTACTGCAACAGAGGAAGTCAATGCCTTTTCTTTTTCCCTTCTTCCCCTCATTTTTCCCTTTTTCTGTCACCCTTTGCTCGCAAAAACCCTCACTCACTCTCTTTCACTTACACTTTTCTCACAAAAATCACTCATTCACACTTTGCTCGCAAAAGCCCCTCCCTTGCTCTTTCACTCACTCACACTTTGTTCGCAAAAGCCTCTCGCTCGCTCTTTCACTCACTCACTTTGCTCGCAAAGGTTTTGGCTGGAGAGGGAGAGGGAAAAAAAACACTGAAAAAGAGAGAGAAGAGGCTTTTGTTAGCGAAGCGGTGAGGAGAGAGCAAGTGAGTGGCCTTTTTATGTCACATAAAAATCATTTTGAGAAGGCTGCACTTCAGATATTTGACACTATATAAGCATTAATGCTGTGGGCCATATATTTTTCACAAAAATCATAGTTTATTAAACAATGGCTAAATGCCCACAGCACACAAGACCAAAACCAAATAAATTATATTATACTTAGCATATTATCTGAAACCGTCATAAACATGAATCACTCAATTCAAAGCAATAAGCCATTACCCATTGTTGCAGGGGAGAAAACTTTCCAGTCACTGCTTTTAAGACTTCCTGACTAGCAATACCACCAAGTGCAGCTGTGAGAGGAGCTAAAGAGCCCTGAGACATCCTTGATAGCCATTTCACAATGTCTTCATTTACTTGATGCTGTAATTAAAACAAATAAATATTCCAGATATGAAAGCATATATAAATTCTATAAAACAAACAATTCATCCAGAATTTATTCCTCATTTAAATCCAGCCCTTCTTCTCACCATTGTAATCATAATCTGGCAAAGAGATACCAGATTAAAAAGCAGCCATAAAATTTTAAAAATGAATAACTTGAGATGTAAAAACAACTGCCCTGCTACAAAGCACAAGATCATGCTGCAGCACTCTCTCCCCAGCTCGTCCACACTCACATGGCATGGCAGCAATCCCTAACCAAGCCCACAAGCACTTACCACAGCACTTACCACCTCACTCCTAGTGTTTACCTACCCTCTGGCTTACCTGCAAGCCACCCAGGACATGCAATTTCCAGAGACTTTCCCATTAACTTTGCTTACAGGAAGTTGGCAGAAAGTTATTAATCATAGTCATGTGAGGTACTTGCTTAATGAACCATAATTTTCCCTTAACAACAGCAATGGGAACTGCCAGGATTGGCATCACAAAGTAATATGACAATGTGATGTCATGATTTATTACTGCATCAATTAGAAACTGAAATTCCAGTCCAATTACTGTCATTAAATGAGGGGTATCCATACATATAATTCTCTACCCAAACTGGAACAGAATTTGTCATATTCAGATCTCCACTTAACTTTCATAGTTAACATATCACTAGTGTTCAGAAATACCTAATTCAAAACAATTGTGGAAATCTGTTTAGTATTCTTGGTAGAAATATAAAGAAATATATAGTAAACATTACTCTGTTTGTATTTGTAAATTGTAATTTATTAGCCAACATGGTGCATCATAGTCACAGAACCTTCAAACATGCATATCAGAGTTTCATTTACTACCTAGAAAAGTGAACTGAAAAGTAAACTGAAGTTTTAAATATTACTGAACTTTACCTTGCCTTCCAGGGTTTTACTTAAGGATAGAGCTATCTTCACCATTTCTTCAGCATCTTGAAGACATCTGGAGAAGAAACAAAAACAATGTAGCAATCTTACACTACTCTTAAAAGCACATACAGACACACTTCATGAGATATCTGATATTACTTTTATTTTTTATCTTTGGTCTACCTGTCGAGTCCTTTCCAAGGACCTGGCACAGGCAGATGTGGATTTATTATTTATTAAATTTGTATATTGCTGAATTATGCAGACTACCAGCAGACAGTTAAAATATAAAATATCCACAATAACAAGACCTAAATGCTGTCGAATAAAACATCTAGAGTATGAAGAAATAAAAAATAAACTGCAATCTTGATATTAAAAATGGAAAAAAAATTCAAAACCAGGGGAATTGCATAAAAACAGAAAAATGATAATAACAATGAACAATAATATTTATTTAAAAAAATTAAAATCCCTGGAAAAGTAGAACAGAAATACCCCTTCCAGTATTTGAAATGTTCTCAATCAATAAATTCTGAAAGCTGAAAAATATAATCACAAAATATTTGAAAGGCACTGGGTTGAAAAAAACCTGTCATTTATTATTGGGCTTTTTAAAAATAGTTGCTGTTGCTTTGGAGAAGGGAACTTGTTGCTGTTACCTAATTTCAGACAGGGTTCTTTCTTTTGCATCTTCGTTTGCTCTTTAAAAACTCATTTGATCACAGAATGTTTTAGATTTTTTTCAATACCAATAGTTTATTTTAATTCTGAAAATATATGCTGGATTAATTTATATAGACAATATTGTAATGCAGATAAGTCATTTGGGATGGTTCTTCCATCAATTTGTTATAATGTGTATAGAATGCTGTTCTAGTACAGCAAGGTCATAAGAATTATGAGAACTTAGCCCAAAAAGAAAGCAACTACTCAATAAACTGTAATAACTCTTTCAAATAGAATTAGGATAATATTCAAGTTGACATCCACTATCAACAGAATCTAATAAATTGGAGGCTGATTCATTGAGCATTGTGTGCCCCTGACACATTTCTGATACTGAAATCAAGAAAACAAAATCAGAAGATATCTTGTCCCACTGCTATCGTTCACTCTACTAATGCCTCGAGGTTTTAAGATTTCCATGACATTGAAGGCTGAAATCATACCCTAGCAAAGTACAATAGCACAGTTGTCTGAAAAGTTCACATTGTAGGAAAGCTTTTAAATTGTATTTATACCTTGGTTTTGGAAGGCTTTCATGACAATAGATGAATAAAGATTATCTGAAAATGTTTTTATTTAGAGAAAGAAAAACAAGCCAAAAGAAGTAGAAACAGTGTTGAAAGGGACCATTTTGCCATTAAATCTAAGCCAGGGGTCCCCAACCCCCGGTCCATGGACCGGTACCAGGCCGCAGCATGCCAGCAACTGGGCCGCACAAACAAGCAAAGCCCCATCTGGGGGGTGCAGGCAGTACACAAAACCATGCCCCCTCCGGTCTGCAGAAAAAACTTTCTCCACGTAACCGGTCCCTTGTGCCCAAAAGGCTGGGGGACCTCTGATCTAAGCCTCCTCTATGTAGGAAACCAAAGAAAACCATCCTCAACAGATGGCTGCCCAACCTTTGCTTGAGCTATTAATTTGAGTTTCTGAAATCGTCAAATAGATTGCAGTTTTTCTGAGCTACTATGAAATTTAATACTTTAATTTCCTCAATTATCCCATCAGAGCAAAGATAATGGAAGGTTCTACCTGCTCAGAGGGCATACAGAATAAATAACAGGCAATTTTCAAGCATTTCCAGGGCAGAATAGCCTGAAAAAAGTTAGGTTTGTACAACTGTCTTCTGGGTCTGTCCATCAGTCCTGAAAGATTGATATAATGAAAACCTACTGAAACAGTAACTTCATCAAAAGCAGATGCAAAAAAAAAAAAAATGATTCAAAAGCATCAGTTAAGTCGTTGTTGAACTAGACCCTGAGCTTTTAACTCCTCCTGCTTTTTGCAAGAGAGAAAAAAAAATACTTTTTGTTCGAGTCAGTTTTGACTAATTCCTGCAGGTTTGGGGCAAGATTTTTCTAGAGCTGAGAGGAAGAGACTAGCCAAATGTTTCCCAGATAGCTTTGTGCCCCGACAAGACAATAATTCATGATCTCCCAATTTTTAGCCTGGTGCTTTAACTACACCAAACTATGCTAAACTGCCTCATAAGGATTATTTGGACTTTTTAAAAATGAGCTGAACACATTTTTGGGGGAAGATTCAAGGCATCAAATAGTACCTCTGCAAGGAAAGCTGTGCCCCATCCTGATAAGAAAGTGCTTAGCTTTGATGTTACCTCTGTCTGGAGGACATTGCGGAAAGTTAACATTCAGAAAGCAGCAGGCCCAGATAATATCCCTGGCATATTCTTAGGGAGTAGGCTGATGAGTTGACTTGTGTTCTTACAGATATTTTCAATCGTTCATTGCAGCAGGCAGTGATTCCTACAGATATTTTCAATCGTTCATTGCAGCAGGCAGTGATTTCATCATATTTTAAGACTGCCATTATTTTGCAAGTGCCCCCAAAATCTTCAATCATGGGTCTTAATGATTATCGACTTACGTCCATCATTATGAAATGTTTTAAAAGACTGATAAAGGTCTTCATTGTATCCAGCCTCCCTGCAGCATTTGACACATTTCAATTTGCTTATTGTCCAAATCATTCCAGTGAGAATGCTATTTCCTATGTTCTCCATCTGAGCTTGACACACTTAGAAGAAAGAAATATTCATGTGCGAATGCTGTTTGTCGACTTTAGTTAGCATATAATATGATCATCCCTCAGTATTTAGTAGATAAATTGGGCCTGTGGCTTCAATACTCTTTTGTGCAACTGAATTCTTGATTTTCTCACTGATAGGCCCCGTATGTGCGAGAGTTTTGGCTAATATTTCTAACACTATATTCTTGAGCACAGGTTCTCCTCAGGACTGTGTCTTAAGTCCACTGTTGTTCACAGTGCTAACCCATGGCTGTTGTGCAAGGTTTGCTACCAACCATATTGTGAAGTATGTGAATGGTACAACAGGATGATAGTGAAGTGATTATCGGGAGGAGGTAGAGGGTTGATTACTGGTGTAATAAAAACAGCCTGGTTTTAAATGTAGGAAAAACAAAAGAGATCATTTCGATTTCAGAAAAAACAGGCACAGCCATATATCCCTGATGAGCAGGTTAGTTTGATCACTCAATGAGTGAGACACTGGTGAAGCGGCCACAGCAGCGCCTGCATTTTCTGCATCCTATCAGAAGAGCACATTTTTTCCCCACTATCCTTACCGCTTTCTATAGAGGGATGATTGAAAGCATCCTGTTGTATTGTATTACTATGCAGTTTGCAAGTATTACTGTTTCGGACAGGAAGGCTGTGCAGAGAGTGGTGAGGATGGCAGAAAAGGTGACCAGTTTTCTTTATTACCTTCTGGGAGAAGGCTTCACGGTATCTGAAGCAGAAACAACTAGATTCTGTAATAGCTTTATACCATATAATATCAATCTTGTTAACTGTCAAGACTCTTTTTTCTGTCTGTGATTAGTATGTATGTATGTATATATATATATATGCATATGTATATATATATGTATATATATATATATATATACACACACACACACACACACACACGTGTGTGTGTGTGTGTGTGTGTATTTCAAAATTTGGATTGGCAAAAAAAAAAAGATTCCTTTCTCCCATATTTGGGCCGACAGGGTGCACCAAACTCAAGATAATATATATATATATGTATGTATGTATGTATGCATGCATGCATGCATGCATACATACATACATACATACATACATACATATATATTTGGGAACCATAAACTGTGAGACCACCAGGAAGTTCTTAAAAACTATAAAAGTTTTAATAAAGTTAAAACACCTAGCTTTCGCTGGCTTCCTGCCAGCATCATCAGGGTGACAAGCAGTCAATGGGATGGCTATTTATAGGAGTGGTGCCTTTTGCACCTGGCTCCTAGACCTCGTGATCGGGCCC
The DNA here is from genome assembly GCF_001527695.2 of Protobothrops mucrosquamatus. Taxonomy (NCBI): domain Eukaryota; kingdom Metazoa; phylum Chordata; class Lepidosauria; order Squamata; family Viperidae; genus Protobothrops; species Protobothrops mucrosquamatus. Next base: position 605,187 of record NW_015386659.1, on the reverse strand, counting down.
AACCGATCTTCCTGCGTTCGGCTCATAATCATCGTATCGCAAGCTGACACGCTCCTGCCTCCCTCTTCCCCACCTTTACTCCTTCCCTTCTTTACTCGTACGCTAAGGGGGGGATTCAGTTCTATGCCCAGGGCACCTCCTTGCTGCTCGTTGCCCCCATCTCTCTTCCTAATCACGCGTGTTCCAACCTTCTTCCCCTTTCTCTCGTTTCTAGTGACCTTCTCTACCGTCTCATTCGTACCATGTGTCTCCACCGCACCAGGTCCCATTTCCCCCCAGCCAACTCTCCTCCCCCTCCTCCCCTCCTCCTCCCTATCCCCAGCCTCACTACTCAATCCTTCGTCCATAGGCGTGCGTGTGATGGTTGCATCCAGACCTCCCCCCGAACCATCCCGAGGGGCGGTCGCTGGCGGCGCAGAACGCGCCCCAATGTTCGTCGTCGCAACCTCGCCATTCACTTTCACCTGCGGCACTCCCAATGTGAGGGGAGTACTCCCTTCCTCATACGTGCGTCTCTTCCTTCCTCGCGGGTGCCCATTCACCCTCAGCGTAGCCACGGGGGAATCCTGCCGCCCACTCTCCCTATCCTCGCTTCCGACCCCCGCTGCGGAGTCCCTCCTCCCTTTCTTCTCTTCACTCACACGTCCATACCTAACCCATTTCTCCACCTCCAGGGGCTGCATCCTAATCATCCCATCACCAAACCCGTGCTCTAACATCCCCTTGCCCCCACCACCTCAACCTCCCCCCCAGTCTCTCGTTCATGGGGGCGTGCATAACGATTACTGTACATCGAAGTTAGTGCATGCGGTGCCTTGATGATAATGGGCCGCCGCCGCGGGGCACACCCCAGCCACCGCACTCATGGTCCCATCCTCTCTTACTTCCTGTGGCATCCTCCCCATGGGGGGAGCGCCCTCTCTCCTCCACTCGCATTCCTCCGTTCTCCAGGGCCGCGCGAGCATCCTCTGTGGTGTCCTCCGTACCGGGGGGGAGGAGCTAGCCGACTCCCAGTTCTCACACCCCCTCGTACGTGCACCGGGGGAGTTGTTCCTATGCGAATCCCTCTGGGAGCGTGTGGACGCTCTAAAGTTGCACACTACCGTCCTCTTGCTTCCCCGTGCCTCCCCTGGATTGCTGGAGCAGGGGGATCCCACAGGGTGGCAACACGGATAACGTTGATTACCAAGTCGTGAGGGGGGGTGTCAAATCCTTTTCTTTCACATCCGTCTTGTCTCCGAGGCTCAACGGGGGGTAACACTTTGGTACGACTTCCCATCGGGCGCCAGGGGTCACTTGGACCATCGTCAACCCGTCTTTTGCTGTTAATGCACTCTTCCATCTGCTATTCCATTCCCATGCCCAAACGGTTGTTTGGCGGTCAGTTACTCCTCACCCGGGCACCTTCGGGGCTTGCACTTTTTACTGCCTTCCTCCCTGGGATGTGCGCCAGGGCATTGGATGGTTTCTTATTCAGGGATCGACCTCCCATGGACCAAGTTCGTAGGGCAGCGTGTGCAGGGCACAGGTCCACATGGCGGTTAATGGACCTCTCGTTGGAGAGCCGGGCCTCCTTCAAGAGCCGGCCCCCTTTCGTACTGTCCATAGCAACCACCTGTGCGTTCTCAAAATCAAATCTATGCCCCGATTCCTCCATGTGTGCCACTATTTGGGAGTACCGCTCACCTCTCCTAACCGCTAACCGGTGCTCATGCACTCTAGTTTTTACTCTCTTGGATGTCTCCCCTACATAGTTGGCAGGGCAATCCCTGCAGCTGATTTTGTAGATGACACCCGACTTTTCCGCGGTAGGGAGGGGGTCTTTGGGTCTCATCACCTTGGATCTCAGCGTTTGGTTGGGGTTATGTGCCACCCTCACCTTATAGGGTCCAACAGGCGGGCCATGGCCTCCGACACGTTGTTAATGTAAGGGAGGGTGACATGGGTCATCTGGGTTGCAGGCTCCTCAGTACAGGGTCTGATATGAGGTCCACGTGACACACTATGGCGCCTGATGAATCCCATGGGGTACCCATTGCGCCTACATACCTTCACTAGGAGTTTCCTCTCCTCTGCCCGGACCCTAGCCGTGCTGCAATGTGAGTCAGCCCTCTTAAAGAGCGTCCTGACACAGCTAGCCTTGTGGAGCAGCGGATGGTTGCTATCGTAGTGCAGGATGCTATCGGTGTGAGTGGGCTTGCGGTAAACCTTGGTTCTCAAGGTTCCGTCACGCTGGCGTTGTACCAGAACATCCAGAAACGCCAACTGACCCTGATGTTCCTCCTCCTCAGTGAAACGCAAGTCCACATACATCGAATTGAGTGCATCCACAAAGGCAGCCTTTTGGTTCCTCTTAACGACGGCAAAGGTGTCATCCACGTAGCGGGCCCAAAACCTAGGACAGCACTGGGCTAACGCTACGTGCTCCAACTGTTGCAGCACGGCCTCAGCTATAATGCTAGAGATCGGTGACCCCATGGGGGTACCCTTGATCTGTTCAAACGTGGCGCCCTGGAACGTAAAATACGTTTTCAGGGAGATTTCTAAAAGGTTCACAAGGTCCTGCGGTCGGAGGGAATCCTGCTGTTGTCCAGTACCTCTGCGTTCTAAAAAGTCGCTTACCGTCCGGATGGCCAGGTCCTGTGGGATGGAGGTGAAGAGGGAGACGACGTCAAAAGACACCATCACCTCATCATCCTCCACCCTCAGAGACTCAGGTGATGAGGTGATGGTGTCTTTTGACACCATGGAGGAATCGGGGCATAGATTTGATTTTGAGAACGCACAGGTGGTTGCTATGGACAGTACGAAAGGGGGCCGGCTCTTGAAGGAGGCCCGGCTCTCCAACGAGGGGTCCATTAACCGCCATGTGGACCTGTGCCCTGCACACGCTGCCCTACGAACTTGGTCCATGGGAGGTCGATCCCTGAATAAGAAACCATCCAATGCCCTGGCGCACATCCCAGGGAGGAAGGCAGTAAAAAGTGCAAGCCCCGAAGGTGCCCGGGTGAGGAGTAACCGACCGCCAAACAACCGTTTGGGCATGGGAATGGAGAAGCAGATGGAAGAGTGCATTAACAGCAAAAGACGGGTTGACGATGGTCCAAGTGACCCCTGGCGCCCGATGGGAAGTCGTACCAAAGTGTCACCCCCCGTTGAGCCTCGGAGACAACACGGATGTGAAAGAAAAGGATTTGACACCCCCCCTCGCGACTTGGCAATCAACATTATCCGTGTTGCCACCCTGCGGGATCCCCCTGCTCCAGCAATCCAGGGGGGGCACGGGGAAGCAAGAGGACGGTAGCGTACAACTTTAGAGCGTCCACACGCTCCCAGAGGGATTCGCACAGGAACAACTCCCCCGGTGCACGTACTTCTGCTGTAAATTGGATGTCTGGATGGAATGAATTCAGTTTCTGTAAGAATTTGGTGGTATCACATCGCTTGATGACCGCAAAGGTGTCGTCCACATACCTAACCCAAAAACCTTTGCGGTCATCAAGCGATGTGATACCACCAAATTCTTACAGAAACTGAATTCATTCCATCCAGACATCCAATTTACAGCAGAAGAGGAGGACAACAACACTTTACCCTTCCTGGATGTCTTGGTCCATCGCCTTCCAGATGGCAACCTATCAACCACCGTCTATCGCAAAGCCACCCACACCGATAGAATTCTCCACTACCAAAGTAATCATCCTGTATCGCATAAAATCAGCTGTTTAAGAACTTTATTCAAAAGAATCAAGACCCACTGCAGCACAGAAACAGCAAAATCTAAGGAGAAAGCATATCTTCTCAGCATATGCAAACAAAATAATTACCCACCAAGTTTCATTAAACGTTGCTGCAAAGATAAGA
>NW_015386659.1:597028-600821 GCF_001527695.2 Protobothrops mucrosquamatus | reverse complement strand
CCTGACCACAACATCCAGGACACAAACATCCAAAACACAAATCCTGCAACCTCACAAGACACTCACACACAACAAAACATACACACACAACACCTAAGTAACAACAGAATATTAAGACCAAGACCAAAACTCCCCCCTGCAATGAAATATAACTTATCACATTCAAAGAAACAAAACATTACAGCCCAATTCCCAAACACCACAAAACCACCCACAACTAATAAGCATGACAAACAACCACACACAAACATTCCAAACGACCGTACCCAACGGAACACACACACACAGCAACCCTACACCAAAGAAACTATACAATCCAAGAGGCTGGCTCCTTTAACAGAGACAATTTCACAGCTTCCTAAAAAGGGGGAGCGAGGACAGACAAATCATTCACATGCCCCACGAGGGCATCTGCTTTCTCTCCCTACAGATCCAACCCGGCAGCTCCTACACACGACAGAGCAAAAAAAAAAAAGCCCCAAGCTGCACCTCACAGAAGGAATCCAGCCGGCACAAGACTGAGCGTGAAGCCCTAAGAACCTCGCGCCGAACAGCTGATAGACGCGCTGGATCTACACGCCAAACAGCTGACAAGCGCAACTTTTGAAAATGGTCTTGAGACTGACTGCTTTATCCCTTTAAGAGCTTCTTAAGCACGCTATGTGCACATGCCTCACTACAACCGTTGTCGAACTGTTATGTAAATTTATGCACTTACTCCCCCTTCTCATTTAGCTCTTTGCTCTGATGATGTTAACAGTTGTTAACGAAAGCTCAGCAATTAATTAAAAAAAAGCCTTTTACCTTACATCCCAGAGTTCTTTATTTTTATCTGATTGACTTTAAATATGTATGTATGTATGTATGTATGTATGTATGTATGTATGTATGTATGTTATGTCGAAATAATTGCGATCACCAAGAGGGGATAAAATATTTATAAGCAATTAAAAAGTTTAAAAACAATTTAAAAGCAGTAAAACATTATTAAAAATTATAGGCAACCAAGCTTTCGTCGGGCCCTCCCGACATCTTCAGAGTTGCTAAGGCGGTTTTTGGGAGGGTTTATATAGCGTTTTCAAATGCCTGCATCCGGCTGCGCGATCGCGTGACCGGGCCCCGGTATATGCGCTCCTGCGCGGTACCTGTCTTCCTTTTACCCGCGTGTAAACGTTTTGCCTTCCTTCCCTGCTTACCATTATGAGGCTCCCGGCTGTCCTCGTCAGGGATCACTTGGGGTTCTTTCTTACATCTCTCATCCACTTCAACCCCCTCATCCTTCCCCTCCAAGCTATCCATCCCTTCCCTCTCCTTCATTTCACCATCAATCCCTCTTCTACCTTCATGATCCTTCCCCATCGAGTCTAGATTGATCCCTTCTTCTCTGCCTCCGGTTGCAACGCTTCGTGTGTTTCCTGCCTCCTCTCCTTGCAGCTCATTCCACACTCTCTCTCCATCCCCACAGCATACATTCACCCCGTCCCTATTCATCCTCAAATTCCCTTTATCCAACCCACCCTCTTGTTGTGACCACTCTCCTCCTATCATCCCTAATGTTACCATTCCACTACCATCGTCCCCTCCCCCATGGACCCTCCCGTACTCCACTGCTTCTGCCCCTTTATTCATGCCTCCATGGGGTCTTTCATCCATCCATCCACCCCATTCCTTTCCTCGGTCTATCACTTCCCAACCTCTTTTTAATTGCTTATAAATATTTTATCCCCTCTTGGTGATCGCAATTATTTTGACATAACATGGACATACCCAAGAGTCGGATTTTTAGCTCTATTTCTAGCCATATATATATGTGCTTGTGCGAGCAAAGTGTGATCGGAGCTGCCGTCTCTCTATATATATTGGGGGGGGTGGAGTGCTGGCTTAGTTGCTATAGGTGGGTTGGTTGGCTGTGTAGGGGTTATTGTTTGCTGATTGTTCAGCTATTTCGTAACATCCTGAGTAGTTGAGGTGCTGGTTGTGTGCCCATTAGTCTTTTGTGTTATAACGACCTGGGTAATGGGTTGTGTGATTACATCCTGAGATCTAGTGTAGTGATATCCTGAGTTTTGTGTTGCAACATCCTGGGTGGTTGGCTGTGTTGTAACATCCTGGGCTTTAGCATTGTAACCTCCTGAGTTCTGTGATGTGATGTCCAGACCAGAAAGCTGTGATGTAGCATACCGGGCTTTGGTTTGGCTCCGAGTTTGAAGTCTAGTTCTGTGTTCATGGCGTGTGTCCGTTTGCTTTGTGTGGGGGTCAGAGGGAGGTGCAGCAGCTGGTGATGTCGTTGTGGTTTGGCTTCTGGATGGTGGTTGAATTTTGTCTGAGGGATGGGTTTGGGTTTGGGTCTGGTGAGGGTGAATGGTAGTGGCGTGCTGTGTTGTTCTGGGTCCGGTGTCAGTTTTCGTGGCTAGGACTCATTTGTTGATTAGGGCTAGTTTCCAGATGTCTGGTAGGTGGGAAGTATCATCACGTTTATTCATGTTGTGGGGGTGTTTTTCTATTTCGATGGCTTCCATAATTATTCTCTTGTTGTGGTGTTCAGTTTTGAAGATTAGTTTGGTTCCTTCAAAATCAATTTCTGTAGCTTTAAGGTGCTAGAAGAGGGAGGAAGTTTTTTCTTCTTTTCTGACTGCGTTCTTGTGTTCTGCGATGCGGGCATTTATTCTCCTATTAGTTTGTCCAATGTATGTGGCTAGGCAGATTTTGCATGGTATTTCATAGATTCCTTGGTTTTCTAGCTGGATCCTGTCTTTGGGGTTTCTTAAGATGTTGGCTATTTTTTGGTCGGTGCCGAAGGCTGTCTTGATATTGTGTTTGTGGAGAATTTTGCTGATTTTATCTGTGGTGCCTTTGATGTAGGGGAGGAGGGCGATGTCGTTGTACTGTTCTATGTCTTGGTTCTTGGGGGGGTGTTTCCCTTTGGATTAGGTTGGTAATTGTATTTCTTTGGAATCCGTTGGAGATTAATATGTTTGTGAGAGTGTGTAATTTAGTTTTCAGGTGGTCTTTGTCGGCTAGGCGTTTGGTTCTGGAGATGAGGGTCTTGGCTACGGAGTTGATCTGTGCAGGGTGGTGGTGGGATTATGGGTTTAAATAGCGGTTGGGGTGTGTTTTTCCGGTAGATGGTCTCCAGATCTCCTCCCCCCCTAATCTGCTGATCCACATGCCGTTGGTAGGAGTGGATGATGAGGGACAGGAATGGCATGTGGATCAGCAGATTAGGGGGGGAGGAGATCTGGAGAGGGGAGGATCGACAGGAATGGATGACAGTGCGGAGAAACGGTGTGTGGATCAGCGGACCAGGGGGGGAGGCACCACTCCCATAAATAGCCATCCCATTGACGGCATGTTACCCTGATGATGCTGGCAGTGTGCCGGCGAAAGCTTGGTGTTTTAAATTTTATTAAAACTTTTTATAGTTTTTAAAGAATTTCCTGGTGGTCTTACAATTTGTGGTTGCTAAATATGAGCTTACCCAGGAATCACCTTTTTATTTTTAGAATTCTTAGTAACAATATATATATATATGTAGGTCTTTGGTTATTCGGGTTTTCTCCCGCGTAAAATTAGAAGTGTCTTGGCGACGTTTCGACGAAGTCACATTCGTCATCTTCAGGCTGGTGTCTTCAGCTTCGTGCTTCTAGGAGTAGTGTGTGATCTCAGCTGTTTCTTCCTTTTAACTGCCAGTGGGGTTTGATCTGATTGGGTGGGAGCTTGGCTGTGTTCTGATTGGGTGGAGGTGTGTTCTGATTGGTTAAGGAGCTTGGCTGTGCTCTGATTGGATGGGGGG
>NW_015386659.1:594326-595717 GCF_001527695.2 Protobothrops mucrosquamatus | reverse complement strand
TGAGGTGTGTGAGGAAGTTGTCCAGTTTTTCTTTCCCATGTGGCCAGATTATGAAGGTGTCGTCTACGTACCTGAGCCAGAGTTTGGGTTTGTGATCAGATTTTTCTAGAGCTTGGGTTTCAAAGTGTTCCATGTAGAGGTTTGCAATGACAGGTGAGAGGGGTGATCCCATGGGTGCTCCTTCTATTTGTTTGTATTTCTGTCCATTATAGATGAAGTATGTGTTGGATAGGCAGTGGTTGGTCAGATCTAGGATGTGCTTGGGGGGTTATATTTGTTTTGGATAGCTGTCAAGGCTTCTTTGATTGGCACTTGAGTGAAGAGGGATATGACATCGAAGCTCACGAGTAGGTCATTGGGCTGTAAGTTCTGTTTCTTTATGATCTCTATGAAATGGAATGAGTTTTTTACGTGTGAGGTGATGGATTCTGCATAGGGTTGTAGTTGTTTGGCGAGAAATTTGGCTAGGTTTTGTAGAGGTGAGCCTATGGAGCTGACTATGGGTCTAAGTGGGGTTCCTTCTTTGTGTATCTTGGGGAGCCCATAGAGCTTAAGGCATCTGGATGATTTCTCTCTGGGAATGATTCTTTGCTGGATCTCTTCGCTGATGGGGGAGGCTTTTATTTTGGATCTAGTGGTTTTTTCCAGGTAGGTGGTGGGATCTGTGTTTATGGGTTTGTATGTGGAGTCTTGGAGTAGGTTGGTTAATTTGGTTTGGTAGTCAGATGTGTTCATAACCACTGTGGCGTTGCCCTTGTCTGCTGGTAGGATTATTATGTTGGTGTCTTCTTTCAGGTTAAGTAGTGCTGTCTGTTCCTCTTTGGGTAAGTTGCTTTTGGGTGGCTTGCTGGTGCAGAGGATGTTGGTGGTTTCGAGTCTGATTCTGTTAGCGTCGTCGGGGTTGGTTTTGGTCAGGCTGGTTTCAACTCCGCATATAATGGTTTCAGTGGGGATGTGTTTGGGAGCGACTGCAAAGTTGAATCCTTTGGAAAGGACATTGGTTTCGGCTCTGGTGAGGATCCTATCTGAGATGTTATGCACTGTTTGTTTCATGTGTGGATGTGAGGGAGGAGGGGTTTGTTTCTGGCGTTCTTGTAGTCTTCGGAGTTTGTTGGTGTGTGTGTCTGTCTTGAGGGTGGTCTGTGTTTCGGCTCTCCAGATGGCAAGTTGTTTGGATTTGTCCCAAAGTGCGGGGTGGATCTTGTTGCGAATAACCAAAGACCTACATACAAACACCCGCGAAAACCTCAGAAAACACACACACACACACACACACACACACACACACACACACATATATAATATATACATACATAAAATATATATGTAGGTCTTTGGTTATTTGGGTTTTCTCCCGTGTAAAATTGGAAGTGTCTTGGCGACGTTTCGAC
>NW_015386659.1:589432-592748 GCF_001527695.2 Protobothrops mucrosquamatus | reverse complement strand
CTCAGGTTAGTCTGAGTTGCAGGGGGATTTGAGATGGTGAGCTTCGTTGCTGTTGTTTGGCTTCGTGTTCGTGGTCGTGCCACATCTTTATGGTGGGTGTCAGTTTGCTTCATGTATGGATTGGAGGGGTTTAAAGTGGCTAATGATGCAGCTGTGGACTGGCTTCTAGTTTGTGGTCGTGCCTCATCATCTGTGTGGGATTGGGTTTGCTTTTTGCGTGGATGTGTGGTGGTGACATCCTGTGTGGTTTTCGTGAGTGTGGGTCTGGTGTCATTCTTTGTGTTAGGGACTCGTTTGCCAATAAGGGCGGGTTTCCAAATGGCTGGTAGGCGGGAGGTATCATCTTGTTTATTCATGCTGTGTGGGCGTTTTTCTATCTCGATGGCTTCTCTGATTATTTTGTTGTTAAAGTGTTCAGTTTTGGCAATAGTTCTGGTCTTTTTAAAGTCAATTTTATGTCCTGTGGCTTTAAGGGAAGAAGTTGGTTCCTCTTTTCTGACTGAGTTCTAGTGTTCTTCAATGCGTGCATTTATTCTTCTGTTGGTTTGTCCGATGTATGTGGTGGGGCAGGCGGTGCATGGGATTTCATATACTATATGAAATTTACTCCTAGAAGTAACTCCTGCTACTCCTAGAAGCACGAAGCTGAAGACACAAGCCTGAAGATGACGAATGGGACTTCGTGGAAACATCGCCAAGACACTTCCAATTTTACGCGGGAGAAAACCCGAATAACAAAAGACCTACATATATATATATATATATACACATATATATATATAAAATTTGTATGTGTATGGTGCATATATTTTATATATATACATACACACACACATTCTTTTCAAAGAATTTCATTTTTCATTTTTAATGTGTGCCAGTGTGTTCACAAAAAAAGTGACAATGATTATTTATCTTATTTTATCTAAATTAAACCGCTTCAGCTCCATTGTAATAAATAAGACTTTTTAAAAGTTAAGTATCATAAAATTGCAATTTAACTTAATCAAATGAAGAAATAAATCAATATAAAACTATTAAAATTTATACCCACTTAATTATAATATTTATGTAACTATGGTTATAAATGTATTTACCCAATGTTTGGCATGCGAGCAAAACTCTCCTGGAATTCATTCAAAGCAAGCATAGCAATATGAATCTGTAGGGGTGCCTATAAAAAGAACAAATTATGTACAGTATGAGGTCAAGGAAATACAGTTTTCCAAAAGATAACTACATTATGTTGTTATACAACAGAAACAGTAACAAATCTCATGGCACTAAAGTTTAATTGATTTATTATGACATAAGCTTTCACAATTTAAAGCTCACTAAACAAGATACATATTGACAACTTTAATGTTAACAAATCTGACAAAATGGACACTAATCCAAATAAATCCTATTTATTTCTAAAACATGCTACAAAACTCATTTGTTTTTATTCAATTTAATTTACAATAATATCCAACTTGAGTTTCTTTTCCAAATATCTGCTATTTTCTTCTTTGCAAATTTCTGTAAGAGACTAAAATAATTTTACAAGCACATTTTTTCTTTTTCTTTTATTTATTTTTAAATATAATTAATGACTTAAGAGAATAGTCAAGTCAGCAAGCAGTATTCTGGCATTGATATATATAACATTGCTTTTTCTATGTATGGATGTGTTGTGTGTACACATATACTTACACATATACATAAAATTTATAGGGTCTCCCATCTGACAGCAGTAAATCTGAACAGTATACAATGTTTAAAGCTATCATAACTGTATAAACTCATAATGCCCTAATGCAACAATAACCCTCTTAGCTAACTGCTTGCCCCCAAAGACTGGAGGAACAACCAGATGTTCAAAGCCTTATAAAAGGCTAGCAGGGTCAGAGCCACCTAGATCACTGGGGGGGGAATGTTATTCCATGGAGCAAGTATAACCTCAGAAGCCACAAAGGTCTTATGTTGATGCAGTAGCATCAGTAGGTTGATGACACCAAGATCTACATTTTTGCCCTAGAACAACCAAATGTGTCCAATGCCTGGAAGCTGTGTGAGACTGGATGGGGAAAACAGGCTTGGCTCAACTCTGGCAAAACTGAGTAGTTATGGATTTTAAGGCTCCTTAGTTCTGCAAATTTGGCTCATTTAATACCTTTATTGGTGTCCAGCACGCCAAGGGCACCAGCTCCGAGCTCATGAATCCAATCAGCTGCCACCTTCCACTAAGCCACCTGACAACTTTGCCCCTTCAATCTTCCTGCACACTATCACAATGGCTTTGTACTCTTCCAAATCTTGTTGCCATTGAACATCACAACTTTAGCTATTAGGTGTAATACGTTTCCTCCATCTCAAACTAACAACACTCTAGAATCTAGACCACACATGTCAAACTTGCGACGTCACGTGACATCGCGCGATATATTGCGACTTTTCCCCCATTCCCGGCAATGGGGTGGGCGCGGTTTCAGTGTGACCCATCCGGCCCGTGGGCCAGCAGTTTGACATGCCTGATCTAGATCATCCTAATCTACAAGCTCCACAATCACATATCCAACCTCATCATCCTTACCATATATACACACATGTGCACGTAAGTGGATGACTAATATTAAATATTAATATTTATATAAAGCCTGCAAACATGGTTTTACCATCTGATATAGGGATCCAATAAAGGATACGGAATCTATTACAGTGACTATATTGTGACTGTGCAAATTTATACTTTATGGTCTTTTTAAAAAAAAACAACAATTTTTATTGGTTTTTTAATTTCTTAAAACAAAGTATTCAGGACACACCGTGGTGCTGGGGTAATCAAACATCCTAGAACAAAACATATATACATAGTACAATCAATACATCCAATATTCCCTCTCTTTTTCCCTCAAATAGCATAGTGTATTTAAAATATCAAATTCTAGCTTAAATTTATTCAACCTGAACCTGTTTTAAAGCTTTATAAATTTACAATACCATAATCAAATTAACTTTAAATAAAGATATTTTCAATTTAGATATCATGCTGCGGCGTTTGGGTGAGTTGGGAGTGGGAGGCACTGTTATGCGGTGGTTCTCCTCCTTCCTCACCGACCGTACGCAGTCTGTATTGGCAGGTCGACCCCAAGGCCCCTAACTTGTGGGGTGCCACAAGGGTCGGTCCTCTCTCCGCTTCTGTTCAATATTTATGTGAAGCCGCTGGGGGAGATCATCCGTGGCTTTGGGGTGGACTTCCATCAGTACGCTGATGATACTCAGCTGTACATTTCCACCCCGGGCCACCCCAATGATGCCCTTGACGTGATGACCCGAT